>NC_084734.1:37372653-37500153 GCF_033978785.1 Entelurus aequoreus
CGCTCTGACCGTAACTTATAGTACAAGCTGGCTCATTGGATTCCACACTCTCTCCTTTTTCTATTGTGTATCACAGATTTGTATTTTAAACCATCTCAGATACTATATCCTCTTGAAAATGAGAGTCGAGAACGCGAAATGGACATTCACAGTGACTGAACATGTAAATACACGATTAATAATTCAGCTTTGCGAAGCTAAAAAAAATAGAAGCTAACCTAGCTACGTAGCCAACTTGATAGCAGCAGTCTCAAATGCAGATAGAAACTAAATTTAAAAAAAACCTGACTGGATGGATAGACAGAAGATCGATAATACTATTAAACCATGAACATGTAAATACACGATTAATAATATTCCGCTTGGCGAAGCTAAAAAAAACAGAAGCTAACCTAGCTACGTAGCCAACGCGATAGCGCCAGTCTCAAATGCAGATAGAAACTAAATTAAAAAAAACCCTGACTGGATGGATAGACAGAAGATCAATAATACTATCAAACCATGAACATGTAAATACACGATTAATAATATTCCGCTTGGCGAAGCTAAAAAAACAGAAGCTAACCTAGCTGTGTAGCTAACTTAGATGCTGCGGCGGGCGTTGTACGCTTTTGACGACACCCCGGCCGCCATCAGAGTCGGCAAGAAACATATATTCCCCCAAAGTTACGTACGTGACATGCACATATCGACACGCACGTACGGGCAATCGATCAAATGTTTGGAAGCCAAAGCTAGACTCACCGTAGTGCGTCTGTTATCCTGCTCAAAACACAACACAACCTCCTGGTGTTGGTGTTGCTGTAGTCCGCTGCTCCACCGGCTCCAACTTTCTCATTTGCAGTCTCCATTGTCCATTAAACAAATTGCTCAATCGCTTTATTAACAAGCGGTAACTGGTTGTAGTTCAAAAAATAACGCACACACATACACGAGCTGCTGTTAGCCAAAAGTCACGCTCACACACACTCAAGTTCTCCGCCAACTCACTCGCGCATGCGCATTCCCCAATCCCTTAAAGACACAGTACACTAATGCAAATATCACGGATATTACAGTATTGTACTTAGCCGCTAAGACACCGATCGATCCCACCTACAACGTTCTTCTTTGCAGTCTCCATTGTTCATTAAACAAATTGCAAAAGATTCACCAACACAGATGTCTAGAATACTGTGGAATTTTGTCAAAGAAAACAAGAGGCTTTTCTATCGGGTCCGATGGGGTCCAACCACTTCCGTTGCTTTTGTGACGTCACGCGCATAAATCATATCCAAAGGAGTTTTTCAACCGGAAGTGTGGCGGGAATTTTAAAATTGCACTTTATAAGTTAACCCGGCCGTATTGGCATGTGTTGCAATGTTAAGATTTCATCATTGATATATAAACTATCAGACTGCGTGGTTGGTAGTAGTGGGTTTCAGTAGGCCTTTAAACTTGTTTGAATACCCTAAACTTCAGCATATTAATATAAAAAGTGGACTGTTACAAAATCACACTGATTGTCAAAGATGTTAAATAATACAACATGTGATTGTTCTACCTCAATTAAAGCTTTTGTTATTTAGGAAATTCATTGAGTTGCTCAAGGTAATATTTATATGGTGCTGGGATAACCATGATTTCCGCCTTTCAAAGCTCCTATTGGACCACCAATTTTTGACCTTAGTATTTGTCAAATCCTAATTACGGCTGGGACTACAGTGATTATGTCAATACTTTTTATCATCACAAAACTTTTTCTCTTTTTTCATTAATTATGAATCCATGAAATATGTCCCTAGACACAAGAAAACTTTAATTATGACCAATGTATGATCCTGTGACTACTTGGTATTGGATCCATACCCAAATTTGTAGTATCACCCAAAACCTATGTATCAAACGACAGAAGAATAAGTGACTGTCACATTTTAACATAATAGTAGATAAAACATGTTAAAACAGAAAGTATCCAGATATTAACAGTAAATGAACAAGTAGATTAATAATCAATTTTCTACCGCTTGTCCCTCATAATTGTGACAAAATAATAAAATCTGAAATTACGCAATATGTTACTGCATACCTCAGCAGCCAAATTAGGAACCTTTGTTTGCTTACTTACTACTAGATGAGTAGTTGTCTAGTTTTTTACCACTATCTTATTTAATCCCCAAATTGTTTTTTGATTGCAATAAGAAACTTATGTTTAATGTATCATGAGATTTTCTGTTAAAATTAAGCCAATTATGAACATTTGTTGTGGTCCCCTTTTTGAAAAGTATGGAAATATTGGCATCAAGACAACACTGTACCTCCTGGTACTAAAAAATGTAATAAAAACAGAAAATAGAATAGAATATCCCTTTATTGTCATTGTCATGGTTTCTCTCTCTATCTCACTCACTCACTCACTCACTCACTCACTCACTCACTCACTCACTCACTCACTCACTCACTCACTCACACTCACTGTCTCTCACATTCAAAGATATTGCAAGCTACAGTATTGCATAGATTATTATTTCAGGTGTCCGTATTTCACACGCAAGAACAGAAACATTTGGCAGTGTCCCAAGTCAAGAATTTTCACAGTAATTCCAAATTCAAAACCTGAAAATGTTGAATTGAATCAAGTTCTATGATCCCCATTTTTACATCGCTGGGATTTTGACTTGGCAAATTTCATTCAACAAAATCTGGGATGTGTGATTTAAGTGTTCAAAATGTGAAATAAACATTAACCCTCTTACCCTAAGGTGGTTGTGGCGGATGTGCGATGCGCCAAGAGTAGTGTGCATGAACATGGACATACTTCAGCTGGAACGTAATAGTCCTTAACTTCTTGTGTGATTTCCTGCTAAATTCCTGTGAGATTCCGCCCTACTGCGTGTGCTGAGAAAACGTGATTTGATTGTGGAGGTTCTACTTTGCACAAATCAAACTTGACGTCAGCATAACGGAGAAGAGCTGGTGGGAAAGAATCGGAATGGGGTCAGTGGGATTCATCCCCGCGAGACTGCGGGCGTCTGGATGGAGTATTGTGACAATCCATCAAGCATCCGCTGCCATATTTCAGTCTGTGCCAGAGAATGCAAACTGACACGTCCAGTCCCCAGAAACATGTCATTTGCACAAACATGGTTTTCTCTTCTGTGAGGAGAAATCCGTTTTGACAGTGCAATTTAAGATAGATTGTACATATTCAGGCCTACATTCAGTGTACTTTGGGGAGAGATAACCGCGTTATGGTATAAAGACGGCGAACACTCGCAGCTGTAAGTTGGAGCGACATCTGGGAAAATGCATTTTTCTTTTGGTATGTTTGCATGAGCATTTAATGCCCACTGACAAAATGCTGTCTACAACCACAATGCATGCATGTTCGAAACTCCTGGGCCATCCCTGAATGAATGTTCTGGTATTCTTCTTGGGACCACTCTGAGGAGCTAATTTAATATCCAACTGGAAAAAGAAGGCTTCCTTAGCGTGAACCCACCAGGAAGATCCCCTGCTGGGTGAGCGGCGTCTTTAATAAGATGTCTTTATTGGACAGCTACGAGATTATGATCTACTTTCCATGTTGAGACGTTGTTTTTTGAAAACTGGGGGTCTGCGGATGTACGCCCTGAGGGACCTCAAAAGTCCCAAATCTATTAAGTAAAGCTACAACATAAACAATAAGAAGTCTGGGGGGATACACTGTAGGCTGTTTCATCTTGCTGCACTTACTTCAGTGCTGAGAATTAGACATGTCTCTTCAGTGAGGTAAGAAAATAACACCCAGGACAAAAGACAACTGGAAGCTGTTATATAAGATTTATTTGAGCGGCTTTAGGAAACGTGCTATTGAATCAAACATGCCAGACAAACACCCTTCCCGAGGATAGATGCCAGGGTCTTTACTTTGATTGGTCCTCATCATGGTGATTGCAATCTGGCAAAAGTTTGAAGGAAATGTTGCAAGACTGGTTTGATACGTTAGATTTAGTCAGGTTACAGGTTGTTTTGTCAATTACCTCTCGGATAGAAGGCTTTCCTTTCCTGTGCTGTCAAAAGTTGTTAGTGCGGAGTGTGGCTGAGTGCTAGCAAAAACAGAGAAAACAAGGCAGATGTTTTACTTCTGGTTTCAAATTCATTAACACCGAAGTAGGAGGACAAGGCCAGTCATTTTGAAGTATTACTTGGGGTTCAAGAAAGATGATTCCTGTGCCTCTGAGGGGCTTTGAGCAACATGCAACTGAAGCACAATCAAATTTATCAGTAAATGCGACAGCAAAAAACTATGAAACAATCAAATGTTTTAAAAACTGATTGGTTACTTCCTTTGGACCTTTCTTCTTTTGTTCATGTGAAATATTTGTTTGGAACCTTGTGGGACACCTAACCCACAGCCTGACACCGAGATAGCAATTGTTCTCAGATTTCACATTTTTACCATACTGAAATAGAGCATTGCCATCATGAAACATTAACATTTTGTCATAAAAGTATAAAAATAAGTTAACCACTGTCAGTATTATCAGAGAATATTACAGGGGAACTGTACATTTTTGGAATTTTGCCTATCATTCACAATCCCTCTGAGAGACAAGGACACATATGGGTTTTTATTTTTTTGCACTGTAATTTAAACAGATGTAATAATTCATTTACATCTCCTGACCTGAATATTAACCAAGTATTAGCAATATTGGTATTATAAGCGGTTACGCAGACAAACTATTTTTAGTCGTGCCATGATTTAAGAGTGTTGACTAGCTTGTGCAGCTGCAGCGTTGACATACTGAGCTGCTGGTCAAGATCACCTGTTAGCTGGTGAAAGTTAATTTGAGATGATAAATCCCACCTCTCACCTGGATAGTAAAAGGTTGTGCATACAAACCGAGAAGTTGGTCACATGTGATATTCAAGTCATACCTGGAGATGGCAAGAAACACACAAAAAAAAGCTAGTTAGCGACAATGGCTTTTTTTTTAAACCCTTTGCAAGGATTGTGATTATTCTTCATCTTAACAGCAATATTTGAACATCCCATCGGTCGGCATCTTAGTGACAGCAAACATTGTACAGTAAGGGATTGTTTTATTATTGTTGTTTTCTCTCATGAAGTCTGCCATGATTAGTTGTGTTGTTGTTGTGAAGGAAAAAGCTAATGTTGTAATGCATCTGTGAAATTAATGTGCCGCCATATGCTTAAAGGCCTACTGAAACCCACTACTACCGACCACGCAGTCTGATAGTTTATACATCAATGATGAAATCTTAACATTGCAACACATGCCAATACGGCCGGGTTAACTTATAAAGTGCAATTTTAAATTTCCCGCGAAACTTCCGGTTGAAAACGTCTATGTATGATGACGTATGCGCGTGACGTCAATGGTTGAAACGGAAGTATTGGGACACCATTGTATCCAATACAAAAAGCTGTTTTCATCTCAAAATTCCACAGTATTCTGGACATCTGTGTGGTTAATCTTTTGCAATTTGTTTAATGAACAATGAAGACTGCAAAGAAGAAAGCTGTAGGTGGGATCCGTGTATTAGCGACTGGCTGCAGCAACACAACCAGGAGGACTTTGACTTGGATAGCAGACGCGCTATCCGACGCTAGCCGCCAACCGCATCGATGATCGGGTGAAGTCCTTCGTCGCTCCGTCAATCGCTGGAACGCAGGTGAGCACGGGTGTTGATGAGCAGATGAGGGCTGGCTGGCGTAGGTGGATAGCTAATGTTTTTTAGCATAGCTCTGTGAGGTCCCGTGGCTAAGTTAGCTTCAATGGCGTCGTTAGCAACAGCATTGTTAAGCTTCACCAGGCTGGAAAGCATTAACCGTGTAGTTACAGGTCCATGGTTTATTAGTATTGTTGACTTTCTGTCTATCCTTCCAGTCAGGGGTTTATTTCTTTTGTTTCTATCTGCAGTTAAGCCTGATGCTATCATGTTAGCTCCGTAGCTAAAGTGCTTCGCAAAATGTATTGTCGTGGAGATAAAAGTCACTGTGAATGTCCATTTCGCGTTCTCGACTCTCATTTTCAAGAGGATATAGTATCCGAGGTGGTTTAAATATACAAATCCGTGATCCACAATAGAAAAAGGAGAAAGTGTGGAATCCAATGAGCCCTTGTACCTAAGTTACGGTCAGAGCGAAAAAAGATACGTCCTGCACTGCACTCTAGTCCTTCACTCTTACGTTCCTCATCCACGAATCTTTCATCCTCGATCAAATTAATGGGGTAATCGTCGCTTTCTCGGTCCGAATCGCTTTCGCTGCTGGTGTAAACAATGGGGAAATGTGAGGAGCCCTTCCTCCTGTGACGTCACGCTACTTCCGGTACAGGCAAGGCTTTTTTTATCAGCAACCAAAAGTTGAGAACTTTATCGTCGATGTTCCCTACTAAATCCTTTCAGCAAAAATATGGCAATATCGCGAAATGATCAAGTATGACACATAGAATGGATCTGCTATCCCTGTTTAAATAAAAACATTTCATTTCAGTAGGCCTCTAAAACGATCAAAATATGTAAATATTAAATGTCATTATGACTGTGCCTGTTACTACATTACATATATACTTACAGGGTGTATATAAAACAATAATGAAGGTGTTTGGATGGTTTTTTTTTTACAGCGCTTTATAGGTGGAAGACAACAACTCCCAGAGGCCCCATTGTAAGCTGACTTTTATTTACGAGTTAGAATACATAAAAAAGAAAAATAATACGTGGCTTTATCGGACATAAGGATTTTCAATGATAGGCAAAATTCACCCAAAAAGAGTGGCTCCCCTTTAAGACAAAACCGAATCAAAAATACTGAAATTCCACAACATACTGAATTTGCAAACAGCTAAAATTATACACAAAGCAAACTATAATCTACTACCCAAGAATATAAAACAATTCTTCTCAACAAAAGAGGAGAAATATAATCTTAGATAAGCAAAAAAATCAAACAATGTAGTAATATGATCCACTTCAAGAAACTCTTCAAACTTATAGTGTTTACAAAGTACAAAGAAGAAGAACCATGATAAACATTCTGAATTTATTTCATCCATCCATTCATTTTCTAGATGATCTTATTTGTCTCACCATATGAAATATAACTTACTTCACTGAGTATTATTTGTTTATTTTTATTGTGATTACTTATGGGGTATATTGTGAATAAATTGAGAACAGGAAGTGAACAAAAGTTTTAGCAACTGTTCTGTAATGGAAAAGGGTTAGGATTAAATAAACTCTGCTTCTTCCTACTCCTTTTCGAACATGTTGAATAGAAAAACTGAAAATGTGATGTATCATGTTGCATGCATGCATGTTCCAAATAAACACAAACTCAACTCAACTCAACTCAAAACCAGAAATTGAACAATGTGGTTTAAAGGAGAACTGCACCTTTTGGGGAATTCCTCTGTGAGACAAGAACACGTCTTCCTTATTTCTGTGTGTTCTGAATAGTTTAGGGGATGGATTTATTACACCTTTAAGTCCCTCTAAAATGTTCCCAAAACCTCCAACATTTTATACACAGAGCCTTTAGCTCTGCTTCCCCCTCTTTATGGAAATCCCTCTCTGCCCCCGCCCGTAACTGCACTAACCTGTCCACAAGACTCATGCCAGAACCCACCTTTTAATCTAACTTTTATTCTTTGATGGTATTATTTTATTCAATGCTTAGTTGATTTTTAAGTGAAAAACTGATATTTCTGTATGAATTGTTTTTTCTATTATGTTAACTCTACTTTTATTGCTTTAGTGTCTTTGAGTTTTTAGAAAAGTGCTTTGAAATATAATGCATTACTATTATGCTGTAAGCATATGTGTAATGTAGTAACAGGAACATTCATGATAACATGTAATATTTACAGTGTTTTGGTCATTTTAAGCATTACTTCTTCCCTTGGGGCATTGATTTCTTAGAGAGCATAGCAACGATAACTACTTTGTTTCAACAATAACCAATAATCATGTGCCAATCAAGTAATTTGAAATAAAAACTTTACCGTTCACATACAGTCACTTACAATGTCCACTCTCACTGGGATGCCCACTGATGAGATGGTTGTGTCTTTTAGCACAAAACTTGTTTAACTGGTGAATTCCGCATAATCCTGATGCCTCCGATGACAAATGCTGGCTTGAAACGAGTAGCCTGCCGTGTTTTCTCTAGCGATGTCTTTGGGTCTTACGAAGTTGAATTTCAAACATCTCGGCTTCTACTATACAGGCATAAGGCTTGATTTACGTATAATCTAGCATCAAATTTGACAAACTCAGAGGTGATTCAGCAGCAACAGCTCAGCAGCGAGCTGACCTATCTGTGAGCAGAGTGCTGAGTTACTTAAATTAGTTTTTCAGTGTTAGCTCTCACAGTAACAATGTTGCTACAGCTTGGTTAAAATGCAGGTCACAGCATGTTAGAGGCCTACTGAAACCCACTACTACCGACCACGCGGTCTGATAGTTTATATATCAATGATGAAATCTTAACATTGCAACACATGTCAATACGGCCGGGTTAGCTTATAAAGTGCAATTTTAAATTTCCCGCCACACTTCCGGTTGAAAACGTCTATGTATGATGACGTATGCGCGTGACGTCAATGGTTGGAACGGAAGTATTCGGACACCATTGTATCCAATACAAAAAGCTCTGTTTTCATCGCAAAATTCCACAGTATTCTGGACATCTGTGTTGGTGAATCTTTTGCAATTTGTTTAAAGGCCTACTGAAATGAATTTTTTTTATTTAAACGGGAATAGCAGATCCATTCAATGTGTCATACTTGATCATTTTGCGATATTGCCATATTTTTGCTGAAAGGATTTAGTATAGAACAACGTTGATAAAGTTCGCAACTTTTGGTCTCTGATAAAAAAAAACATTGCCCCTACCGGAAGTAGCGTGACGTTGTCAGTTGTTAACTCCCTCATATTTTCCTATTGTTTTCAACGCAGCTAGAGCGATTCGGACCATTACCCCATTAATTTGAGCGAGGATGAAAGATTCGTGGACAAGGAACGTTAGAGTGACGGACTAGAATGCAGTGAAATACATATTTTTTTTCGCTCTGACCGTAACTTAGGTACAAGCTGGCTCATTGGATTCCACACTCTCTCCTTTTTCTATTGTGGATCACGGATTTGTATTTTAAACCACCTCGGATACTATATCCTCTGGAAAATGAGAGTCGAGAACGCGAAATGGACATTCAGTGCCTTTTATCTCCACGACAATACATAGGCGAAACGCTTTAGCTACGAGCTAACGTGATAGCATCGTGCTTTAACTGCATATAGAAACAAAAAAAAATAAACCCCTGACTGGAAGGATAGATAGAAAATCAACAATACTATTAAACCGTGGACATGTAAATACACGGTTAATGCTTTCCAGGCTGGCGAAAGTTAACAATGCTGTGCTAACGACGCCATTGAAGCTAACTTAGCAACTTAGCAAACGGACCGCACAGAGCTATGCTAAAAACATTAGCTCTCCACCTACGCCAGCCAGCCCTCATCTGCTCATCAACACCCGTGCTCACCTGCGTTCCAGCGATCGGCGGAAGGACGAAGGACTTCACCCGATGCGTTTGGCGGCCCGGAGACGTAGGAAGTAAAGGTGAGGTCGCCGGCTAGCGCGTCTGCTCTCCAACAAAGTCCTCCTGGTTGTGTTGCTGTAGTCCGCTGCTAATACACCGATCCCACCTACAACTGTCTTCTTTGCGGCCTTCATTGTTCATTAAACAAATTGCAAAAGATGTCCAGAATACTGTGGAATTATGAAATGAAAACAGAGCTTTTTGTATAGGATTCTACGGGGTACCATAACTTCCGTTAAACTGACTACGTCACGCGCATACGTCCTCATACCGCGACGTTTCAGCCGGATATTTCCCGGGAAATTTTAAATGTCACTTTATAAGTTAACCCGGCCGTATTGGCATGTGTTGCAATGTTAAGATTTCATCATTGATATATAAACTATCAGACTGCGTGGTCGGTAGTAGTGGGTTTCAGTAGGCCTTTAATGAACAATGAAGACTGCAAAAAAGAAAGCTGTAGGTGGGATCGGTGTATTAGCGGCTGGCTGCAGCAACACAACAAGGAGGACTTTGACTTGGATAGCAGACGCGCTATCCGACGCTAGCTGCCGACCGCATCGATGATCGGGTGAAGTCCTTCGTCGCTCCGTCGATCGCTGAAACGCAGGTGAGCACGGGTCTTGATGAGCAGATGAGGGCTCGCTGGCGTAGGTGGAGCGCTAATGTTTTTAGCATAGCTCTGTGAGGTACCGTAGCTAAGTTAGCTTCAATGGCGTCGTTAGCAACAGCATTGTTAAGCTTCGCCAGGCTGGAAAGTATTAACCGTGTAGTTACATGTCCATGGTTTAATAGTATTGTTGATGTTCTGTCTATCCTTCCTGTCAGGGGTTTATTTCTTTTGTTTCTATCTGCAGTTAAGCCCGATGCTATCATGTTAGCTCCGTAGCTAAAGTGCTTCGCCGATGTATTGTCGTGGAGATAAAAGTCACTGTGAATGTCCATTTCGCGTTCTCGACTCTCATTTTCAAGAGGATATAGTATCCGAGGTGGTTTAAAATACAAATCTGTGATCCACAATAGAAAAAGGAGAAAGTGTGGAATCCAATGAACCCTTGTACCTAAGTTACGGTCAGAGCGAAAAAAGTTGTGTTCTGCACTGCACTCTAGTCCTTCACTCTCACGTTCCTCATCCACAAATCTTTCATCCTCGCTCAAATTAATGGGGTAATCGTCGCTTTCTTGGTCCGAATCGTTCCCCCTGCTGGTGTAAACAATGGTGAAATGTGAGGAGCCTTTCAACTTGCAACGTCACGCTACTTCCGGTACAGGCAAGGCTTTTTTTATCAGCGACCAAAAGTTGCGAACTTTATCGGCGATGTTCTCTACTAAATCCTTTCAGCAAAAATATGGCAATATCGCGAAATTATCAAATATGACACATAGAATGGATCTGCTATCCCCGTTTAAATAAAAAAAAAAATCATTTCAGTAGGCCTTTCATACATATTGTTAGTGGTTTTTGGATGTTTTTCGAGGGCTTAACAGGCGGAATGGATGAATCCTCATGGCCTGCATAGTTAACTGCCTCTTGCTAGCAATATTTAAATGCACGGAAAAGAGAGAGACGTGTGATGTGTTCTTGTCTCACATAGGGACTGTGAATGAGGTGCATATTTCCCCCAAAAAGTGCAGTTTCTCTTTAACTTTGATGACAAATGCTATGGTTAGCCACAGCTCTAATTTATTTATTTTTGTGTATGGGTAAAATGATGTTAGCCAGAACAAAGTAATCAATCACTAATCAATAGAACTGTTATTGATAGTAAGTAACAAGATGTGTGGTGATGTTTGAGTCTTCGAACACTTTAGGCCAGGGGTCGGCAACCTTTACCACTCACAGAGCCATTTTGACCCGTTTCACAAATTAAAGAAAACAATGGGAGCCACAAAACTCTTTTGAAATTTAAAATGAAATAACACTGCATATAAAGTTTTTTTTGCTTTGTTCTATGTATAAACAAACTATTATGGGTTACATTTATGAAATCAATGAACGACTGCAGAGCAAATGAAATAAAATTTCTGCATGCAACAAAACGTTTTTAACTCCGAAAAAGACGTCGGGTTGAAGGTTAAGTAAAATACTTAATGTCTATTTAAGTCCTCCTTGTAGTAATGAAAAAACAAAACGCCGAACTTAAATTATCCACTGGCAGAGAACCAAAAATGCCGTCCTCTCTCTCTCTCTGTGCCGTCATCCTTTTACTGGCGCCGTGCAGTCAGCTGCCAACCTGAATAATAAAATATCTATTTCACTGAACAATTAAAAAATGTGAATATATGCAAAATTATAGGAAATTAAAATATTTATCATACTTGGTCGATGTGATTTCTGCTCCTGAACCGCAGCGCACAGCGTCTCCACATCAGGGCTGTATGACGTCACCTTTATCTTCACACAGGATTGTAAGCTCTCATCCGTGAGGCGTGTGCGATGTTTGTTTTTAATAAAGTTCATGTTGGAAAACACCTGCTCACATACATATGTGGATCCAAAGTTCGACAGGACTCCAAGTGCATACTTTTTTATGTTCACATAAAAGTCGGGGATAGCGTTCCAAGTTTCGAACACAAGTTTGTCTGGTTTGGGGAGGTTTTGAATATCACACCATTTGTGATTCTGAGCAAGAACGGCCTTCTGGCGTGAAACATCTTCAAGGTCCGCTGTCAGGCGCTTTAAAGGCCTACTGAAACCCACTACTACCGACCACGCAGTCTGATAGTTTATATATCAATGATGAAATCTTAACATTATAACACATGCCAATACGGCCGGGTTAACTTATAAAGTGACATTTTAAATTTGCCGCTAAACTTCCGGTTCGAAACGCCTCTGAGGATGACGTATGCGCGTGACGTAAACCGGCGAACACGGGTATGCCTTCCACATTGAAGCCAATACGAAAAAGCTCTGTTTTCATTTCATAATTCCACAGTATTCTGGACATCTGTGTTCGTGAATCTGTTTCAATCATGTTCATTGCATTATGAAGAAGGAAGCTGAGCAAGCAAAGAAGAAAGTTGTCGGTGCGAAATGGACGTATTTTTCGAACGTAGTCAGCCACAACAGTACACAGCCGGCGCTTCTTTGTTTACATTCCCGAAAGATGCAGTCAAGATGGAAGAACTCGGATAACAGAGACTCTAACCAGGAGGACATTTGACTTGGATACACAGACGCCTGTAGAGAACTGGGACAACACAGACTCTTACCAGGATTACTTTGATTTGGATGACAAAGACGCAGACGTGCTACTGTGAGTATACAGCTTTGGCTTTTTTTTGCGTATGTACGTAACTTTTTAAAAATATATAAGCTTTATGAACCTTGGGTTAGGTGAACGGTCTTTTGGGCTGAGTGATTGTGTGTGTTGATCATGTGTTTGAATTGTATTGGCGTGTTCTATGGAGCTAGGAGCTAGCAGAGGAGCTAGGAGCTTGCATAACACGTACCGTACCGTACGTGCGCGTCACGTACGTAACTTTTTAAAAATATATAAGCTTTATGAACCTTGGGTTAGGTGAACGGTCTTTTGGGCTGAGTGATTGTGTGTGTTGATCAGGTGTTTGAATTGTATTGGCGTGTTCTATGGAGCTAGGAGCTAGCAGAGGAGCTAGGAGCTAGCATAACAAACACGCAGGTGTTATTATGCAGGATTAATTTGTGGCATATTAAATATAAGCCTGGTTGTGTTGTGGCTAATAGAGTATATATATGTCTTGTGTTTATTTACTGTTGTAGTCATTCCCAGCTGAATATCAGGTACCGTGAGTATGCAGCCTTGGCTGCTAAACATTCGATAACTTGACAGTATGTGCGCGTCACGTACGTAACTTTTTAAAAATATATAAGCTTTATGAACCTTGGGTTAGGTAAACGGTCTTTTGGGCTGAGTGATTGTGTGTGTTGATCAGGTGTTTGAATTGTATTGGCGTGTTCTATGGAGCTAGGAGCTAGCAGAGGAGCTAGGAGCTAGCATAACAAACACGCAGGTGTTTTTATGCAGGATTAATTTGTGGCATATTAAATATAAGCCTGGTTGTGTTGTGGCTAATAGAGTATATATATGTCTTGTGTTTATTTACTGTTGTAGTCATTCCCAGCTGAATATCAGGTCACCCCCGGCTCTCACAGCATCTTCCCTATCTGAATAGCTTCAACTCCCCACTAGTCCTTCACTTGCACTTTACTCATCCACAAATCTTTCATCCTCGCTCAAATTAATGGGGAAATTGTCGCTTTCTCGGTCCGAATCTCTCTCACTTCATGCGGCCGTCATTGTAAACAATAGGGAACTTTGCGTATATGTTCAACTGACTACGTCACGCTACTTCCGGTAGGTGCAAGCCTTTTTTTTATCAGATACCAAAAGTTGCAATCTTTATCGTCGTTGTTCTATACTAAATCCTTTCAGCAAAAATATGGCAATATCGCGAAATGATCAAGTATGACACATAGAATAGATCTGCTATCCCCGTTTAAATAAAAAAAATTCATTTCAGTAGGCCTTTAACTTGGACACCCACATGTCTTTGTCGGCTATGAGAGAGAGAGAGAGTTACGGTACAGAAGACTATATCCTGAGCCGCATCAGAGTGATCGGCTCCGGAGCCGCGGGTTGCCGACCCCTGCCTTAGGCTGTTCCTTATTTTCGTGTTAAAACAAACCATAGAAGGTTTCGTATAGTTTTAGAGGCATATTTTACCTCTGATTACGGATCGCTATATCGCTTTGTAAGTCCCTAAAGAAAAAGTACCACAATAGAGCAAAACATGTTGGGTACAGCACCATTCTCTCAGGCTAGAACTGTCCAAAGTCTGAGAGCATAAATTGATGACGCCTGCTCGGATGAGAGGGGAAACGTCTTCGAAGACAACCCTAACAGTCCAATGACCTGGAGGAATGAAAATATTTACAGGCAAAGAAAAAGCCAAACACGCACAGGGTTAATGCTTTGATGTGGGATTTGCTGACATGTGGTTTGAACTCTGAAATTTTGTGTGGCTTCTACCCCCAAAAGTTCGGACCAATTTTGTGCATTTTGCAGGAAGTTTTGACCAAATTCTAATCTTTGTCTCCTACATCAGTAAACTCTCAGATGTGCGGTATATGCTGACATTTTGCGTGACTTGAAGGCAGAAGTTTGTGAGACTTTTTCACGATAATGTTGACTCAATTCAAAACTGTATGACCTCAGGGACTGCGATGAGGTGGCGACTTGTCCAGGGTGTACCCCGCCTTCCGCCCGATTGTAGCTGAGATAGGCTCTAGCGCCCCCCGCGACCCCGAAGGGAATAAGCGGTAGAAAATGGATGGATGGATGACCTCAGGGATAGTCAGATGTAGAATTTCCACTGTAGTAACACAATCAACTTAAACTGCTAAGTGTTTTGCTGGTTGAAAACAGCAAATCCCACTTACATTATTGCACAACCTTTACCTGAGTGACATGGGACTATTATATTGCCGAAGGCATGCAAACCTTATACCTTCTGTTGTCGACTACTGCGCCGCCTCATGCCTTGCAGATATTACTTCAGGGAGAAGGATCTCTTTCGGCAGGCAGGCAATACTGGCCTGTGTCCTCTGAAGATTTTTTCTCTGAGTCTTGAGTTTTAACATGATTTTCTGGCTGAAGACAAGAGTATGTCTTCCTTTGCCTGTCGTATTATCGATATAGAATATCTGTTTCGCATTACTCTGCCTCCCAAGGTTTGCACTTACGACTTGCTCAACATGCAGCTCCAGTAATCAGACCCACATTTGGGCTGCAGTGAAGGATTCCGGACTACATGGCCAAGGTGAAACAATAAAGCTGAGTAGGATTGTCCTTCTGTGCCGGTAGCAAACTGTGTAACGTTCAAGTCCAAGGCTAACTCGGCTAACGACTCCATTCCTGTACGTTCAATTTCAATCAATGTTTCTGACTACTTTAAAGGGCCGGTTTAATGCTGACAACATTGCCACTTATTTCATATTGTAGATCTAAAAATATGTACATGGAAAATTCCCCCCTAATGTTGACACGGTAGTGATTTTAGGCTATTTTTCTAACGAGTTTCAGTACATTTAGTAATGCCAAATTTTAGCACCAAAATGTGGGTGGGCCTGCATCAGCCTGCTGATGCCACCTACAGAAGACTGGAAGCAATTTTATGTTGCGTAGTGTGTGTTTTGGTAGCATCTTCATCCTGGAAGAGGGCTGGATGGTATACCGACATTACAGATAATACTGAAATAATTTCTCTACACCTAGTGTGTGTGTGACAATCATTGGTACTTTAACTTTAACTTAATATATTTTAGAAATAGATAAATATTTGAGACGATACCGCTATACCGGTATCTTTTGATGTGCCTGTGTTACGACTGTTTCCAGCCGGTGTTGCGCTCTGGCGTCTCTACAACGCACAGTGACCCCCCGCCAGATTCGCTGACCTGTCCACACCGTAGCTCCGGCAGCTGGCGGGGGTAGGTGGTGGTTCGTCTTTATTAACCAGTGGTAACACAAGGCGGTGATAAGATTCAACAGACCAGCCGTCAGAGCCGACAAACTGCCACTGCTAACTGCTAAAGCTAACAAATACAGTTTAGCTGAAAACCTCGCTGACATCACATGTCGCTTGGCAACAGACATCGCCTTTTAAAGGCACACACACGCACGCTGCTCTCATAAACTTCTCCCAACTGCATATTAAAGAGTAATTCCATTAGTAAATAAGTCACTTATTTGGTCAAGTAACACTTAACTGTAAAATAATTACTTTTTAAAATTAATTTTCAGAACACTGGTAGGAACTGTAATGTGGTGTTGAGTTTAAAGGCCTACTGAAACCCACTACTACCGACCACGCAGTCTGATAGTTTATATATCAATGATGAATTCTTAACATTGCAACACATGCCAATACGGCCGGGTTAACTTATAAAGTGCAATTTTAAATTTCCCGCGAAACTTCCGGTTGAAAACGTCTATGTGTGATGACGTTTGCGCGTGACGTCAATGGTTGAAACGGAAGTATTCGGACACATTGTATCTCAATACAAACAGCTCTGTTTTCATCGCAAAATTCCACAGTATTCTGGACATCTGTGTTGGTGAATCTTTTGCAATTTGTTTAATGGACAATTGAGACTGCAAAGAAGAAAGCTGTAGGTGGGATCGGTGTATTAGCGGCTGGCCGCAGCAACACAACCAGGAGGACTTTGAGGATAGCAGACGCGCTATCCGACGCTAGCCGACGCTAGCCGACGCTAGCCGACGCTAGCCGCCGACCGCATCGATGAACGGGTGAAGTCCTTCGTCGCGCCGTCGATCGCTGGAACGCAGGTGAGCACGGGTGTTGATGAGCAGATGAGGGCTGGTGTAGGTGAAGAGATAATGTTTTTATCATAGCTCTGACGAGGTCCCGTAGCTAAGTTAGCTTCAATGGCGTCATTAGCAACAGCATTGCTAGGCTTCGACAGGCGGCACAGCATTAACCGTGTGGTTACAGGTCCAGTGTTTGGTTCGGTGTCTCCTGATAGTAGTATTGTTGATCTGCTGTCTATCCTTCCAGTCAGGGGCTTATTTCTTTTGTTTCTATCTGCATTTATGCATGATGCTATCACATTAGCTCCGTAGCAAAAGTGCTTCACCGTTGTGGAGATAAAAGTCACTGTGAATGTCCATTTCGCGTTCTCGACTCTCATTTTCAAGAGGATTTAGTATCCGAGGTGGTTTAAAATACAAATCCGTGATCCACAATAGAAAAAGGAGAGAGTGTGGAATCCAATGAGCCAGCTTGTACCTAAGTTACGGTCAGAGCGAAAAAAGATACGTCCTGCACTGCACTCTAGTCCTTCACTCTCACGTTCCTCATCCACAAATCTTTCATCCTGGCTCAAATTAATGGGGTAATCGTCGCTTACTCGGTCCGAATCGCTCTCGCTGCTGGTGTAAACAATGGGGAAATGTGAGGAGCCTTTCAACTTGGACATCACGCTACTTCAGGTACAGGCAAGGCTTTTTTTATCAGCGACCAAAAGTTGCGAACTTTATCATCGATGTTCTCTACTAAATGCTTTCAGCAAAAATATGGCAATATCGCGAAATGATCAACTATGACACATAGAATGGATCTGCTATCCCCGTTGAAATTTAAAAAATTCATTTCAGCAGGCCTTTAAGCTAAATATACAGTATCTTGGATTATGTTGTTTTTGCACAGAATTGAAGGAATGATCAAATATGTCTGCCAGATGTATTGTTGCAGGTTGTATCAATACAACTAAAGACAGGGTCAGCCTACATTTCCAAACTACGGTAATACGGGGAAAGTATGGACCTCTGCAGTCAAAGTCAAAATGGGACAGACCAAGCAAAAAAGGTAATTTGCAGCCATCATTTGAAAGGTTCTGACTTTAAAGAAGAATGGTTTGATCAGAGTTTGGATGGGGAAAAAAATAAAGACTCAAGCTAAATGCGATCACGAAAAACAGGAGCACCCTCAAAGAGGGAAAAACTAAGAGAAAAAGAAGGTAAACTGCAAGTATTCTATTTTGCTTCCTCTTTTCCTGAAATGTTCCTCAAGATACTTGAGGAAATGTTGAAAGAGCATGAGTAAACACAGGCTATGGTGTCGATGGAAAAGCAGGTTGATTGTTTTGTATTTATTTTTTGCTCATAATGTTAACCATGTCACAGTGACAAAAACATGCAATTAAATGTTCAAAATAATAGTCTGACATTCCTATTTTCACACCATCTATGCAGGGAAATGGGCTTCAGTTCTGTAAATGACGTCACTCAAAGAGCGGGCGGCATTTCAAGTCTGGTGATGGAAAGGGGGTATTCCAAGTAAAGTTAGATATCTATGTTACACTCAGGTGCAGGGGCGCCGCTAGGGATTTTGGGCGCCATGAAAAGAATCTTTACAGGGCCCCCAACACAGCGGCAACATTATAATTTCATCATCATTAGGGGCCTCTCTGGGCCCCCCTCCATCATGGGCCCCTAGAATCCGTCTCCTTTACCCCCCCTTTTCGGCGCCCCTGCTCAGGTGGCATGGGAAAGCGCAGATTTTTTCCCCAAGATGCCGACGGAACTCTGGAGGCAGTGTGCAGGTAGGACAATGATTTATTTTTCATGAATCAGTCCATAATACAAAAATGCAGGAAAAACACAAACAAACACAAAAAGAGCGTACCGATTGCACAAGGAGCTAAGACAGAAAACTAGCACTGAAAAGCTAACATAGAAACGGGAATCAAAGGAGTACAAACATAACTTGTTGCAGGAGCAAATAAAACAGCCAGACCGAGTGTGGCGAAAAGCAGGAATAAATATCTCTCTGATTAGTGCCCAGGAGCAGGTGAGCGTCCCGAACACTAATCAGAGGCAGGTCAAAATAATCAACACCCATGGCAACAAAGAAACACAAACCCAGGGGTGCTAAAACAGAACTAAGGGAGTCTTAAACTAAAACAAAACATCATCCGGGCAACGGATCATCGCAATTTACCCGTCATTTAAAAATTAACTAATTCTCTTCAGCAACAACAACAACACTACCTATCACGACATACTTCGTGAGAGACAACAAAGACTACTGTGGGACAAACGATGATCCAGAACTTGATATTTTTTAGCCTGAATATAAGGAGTATTAACTACAAGTTCTAGAAGCTGTGTACTAAACATATCCAGCTTTAGTGAAACTCCACAGCATCATGTAGCAGTACTGCTAAGTACAAGATATACAAACTATGAACATCCATCCATCCATTTTCTTCTGCTTATCCGAGGTCGGGTCGCGGGGGCAGCAGCCTAAGCAGAGAAGCCCAGACTTCCCTCTCCGCAGCCACTTCGTCCAGCTCCTCCCGAACATCATTTTTAAAAATCCCCTACTGTACAATGTCTGCTCTCACTGCTATGCCAACTGATGGGGCATGCAAATATTCCCCTTTGATGAATAATTAATCACTATCTTTGCAAAAAAGTTGCCACTTGTGAGTCTTCCTCGTTATCTCCGGATATAGGTTGGATGTCATAGTTGACCACTTATCGGTTTATTGCTACAACCTTAATATTCCAGAATTTATTTCCACCAAATCAACAGGCGAAGCATACGGGCATACGCAGCAGGACACCGGCTCATAATGTCAATGCAGCAGCACAAGCTAGTTAGCTCTCTGTGATCAATGCGCCGCTAAAAATAGTTTGTTGACGTGAGCAATTACAATAACAATTGGTTAATATTCAGGTCACAAAATGTAAATACAATATTTTTGGCAGTTTTTGGATGGTTATTTAAAGGGTTTTGTGGGTGGACTAGAGGAGCCCCCTGACTCCATTGTTAGATCAATCATCAATCAATCAAAGTTTACTTATACAGCCCTAAATCACCAGTGTCTCAAAGTGCTGCACAAGCCACAACGACATCCTCGGCTCAGATCCCACATCAGGGCAAGAAAAAACTCAACCCAATGGGATGACAATGAGAAACCTTGGAGGTGACCCCCCCGGGCGACCGGTGCAATGGACGTCAAGTGGATCAAGCATAATATTGTGAGAGTCCAGTCCATAGTGGATCTAACATAATAGTGTGAGAGTCCAGTCCATAGTAGGGCCAGCAGGAGATCATCTTGAGTGGAGACAAGTCAGCAGCGCAGACACGTCCCCAACTGATGCACAGATGAGTGGTCCACCCCGGGTCTCAACTTTGGACAGCTAGCGCCTCATCTGTGGCCACCGAATCTGTGCCCCTTCCCCCCTCTCCACGAAGGAGAGTGGGGCAGAGCAGAAAAGAAACAGCAGATCAACTGGTCTAAAAAGGGGTCTATTTAAAGGCTAGAGTATACAAATGAGTTTTAAGATGGGACTTAAATGCTTCTGATGATGACTTGTGTTAACGTTTAATTACGATTCAGGGAAAAAAAATATGTCTCCCTGATTTACTTAGAGATTGTGAATGATAAACAGCACATATTCTTCCAAGTTTTGCATCGTATCCCTGATCTGGGGCCTCATGTTCAGAGAGTTGCGTGGCTTTCCTACTAAATATGGACGTATCCTCAAATACAGAAAATGGTGTACGCCAGTAAAAAATTGGATGTATGACAGTGTTCCACGCACAAATCCAAATTCCTTATAGATATGCAAATCATATTGAAAGTATTGAAAGTAGCCATGTGACTGAGAAGGGCAAACATTGCCCAATGAGGACTCAGTAGGAGGTGCTTCTTTCTCCTGCAACAGGAAACAGCACACAGGTAAAAAAAAAAAAAAAAATTGGTCGGGCATCAGGAACAATGTGAAGAAGAAGATGGATGTACATGGCCGAAAAAGACGAGCGTTTGAAAAGATAATCGCTGCAACTGTACCATTCCTTCGCCGCAACTGTGTCCCTGACGCTCCCCCTCCCCGCCGCCCAACCCACATGCCCTCGCCACCAGAGCGACCGCCGCCGCACCCCCTGCGGCCCCACCACACCCCCTGCGGCCCCACCACGGATGACCATACCTGGTATGATACGTAAAACTTTAGAAAGGTGGGTGACTGTAATTCTCTTAATAGAAATATAATTTGTGTCACTTAAAACTAAATGTGTTCATCCAGTACACCTGCTGGCCCCAGCGAGATTATAGCTTTGTTTAAATATGCCGGCGCTATAAAAATGGATACGAAAGACTTTGGCTCTTGATTACTAAACGTATTGTTACAATATACAGGCCAGGATTGCCACACCTCAACTTTGCCATGAAAAAGGTCGTACGGCAGGTATTTGTGAGTATGCAAGTTTTGCACATGAGGCCCCTGCTGACTATAGGCAGAGTGCAGACCACTCCACCCCTCATTTATTTATCATTAAAGAATTAATGAGGGTCCGGGGATATGCTACAACGGAGTGGTTCTGAACCATAGGGCCGACTCATTGTTGGACCGTGAGCACCAAAAAATATTTTTTCTCAGCAGTGCCGCAGCGGTACTTGGTCGTAATACACTTTCCCCCCACTTGTGACAGTAATGACAATATTAAATAAACAGAAGAAGTCTGGAGTTAAATCAAAGACGTTTCTTAAGCACAAAAAGTATGACTAAATTATTATGGACAGTAGTAGAAAATGGATATATGGATGGATTTTATTAATTTAGTTGGAATTTGTTTATTCTAGCAATGTGTAATTGTATGTAAAAGTATTAGAATCAGAATCAGAAGAGTTTTTATTGCCATTGTTTAAGAACAGGTTCACAAACGAGGAATTTTACTTGGCGCAATCGTGCAACATAAAACACATATAACACAGAATAGAATAACATGAGCTGTAACTGAGCTATCAGATCTTGTTATTGTTCATGTGTCTGATGGCCGAGGGGAAAAAACTGTTCAGGTGGCGGGAGGTGTGGGTCTGGATGGACCGTAGTCTCCTGTCTGAGGGGAGAGGGGAGAATAGTTTGTGTCCAGGGTGAGAAGAGTCAGCTGTGATCCGACCCACACGCCTCCTGGTCCTGGAGGAGAACAGGTGGGTGGGAGTTTGCAGCCAATCACCTTCTCAGCAGCACGTACCATGCGCTGCAGTCAATGCTTGTCCCGGACTGTGGCGCCGGGGAACCACACAGTGATGGAGGAGGTGAGGATGGACTCGATGATTGCTGAGTAGAACTGCACCAGCATCTCGGTCGGCACCTCCAGTTTTTTCAGCTGCCGCAGGAAGTACATCCTTTGCTGGGCCTTCTTGATGAGGGAGCTGATGGTCAACTCCCACTTGAGGTCCTGGGTGATGGTGGTGCCCATGAAACGAATGGAGTCCACAATGGAGACGAGGGTGGGAGAGTCAATCAGGGTGAGGGGGGATGGTGGGGCTGGGACTTTCCTGGAGTCCAAGATCATCTCCACTGTTTTCTGGGTGTTCAGCTCCAGGTTGTTGAGGCTGCACCAGGACGCCAGCCGGTCCACCTCTCTCCTGTAGGCGGACTCGTCGCCATCCGAGATGAGCCCGATGAGAGTAGTGTCGTCCGCAAACTTCACCAGCTTTACCGACTGGTGACTGGAGATGCAGCAGTTTGTGTACAGGGAGAAGAGCCAGGGGGAAAGTACACCGCCCTGAGGAGTACCAGTGTTCGTGGTTCGACTGTCCGAGACAATCTTCCCCGGCCGCACGTGCTGTCTTCGGTCTGTCAGGAAGTCATTAATCCAACTGCAGAGGGAGTCGGGCACGCTGAGCTGGTAGAGCTTGTCTCGTAGCAGTCCAGGGAGGATGGTGTTGAAGGCAGAGCTGAAGTCCACAAATAGGATCCTGGCGTAGTTTCCTGGGGAGTCCAGATGCTCCAGGAGGAAGTGGAGGGCCAGGTTCACTGCATCATCCACAGACCTGTTGGCTTTGTAGGCGAACTGCAGTGGGTCTAGGAGGGGGGCGGTGATGTCCTTAAGGTGGGGCAGGACCAAGCGCTCAAAGGACTTCATGACGACAGACGTCAGCGCCACCGGCCTGTATTAGTTCCTTCTTCTGCAGTACATTTGATTAGTATTTATTTTTGTAATCAGCCTAGGCCTTGATAATAATATTGGTAATTAACATTTCATACAATTTAACAAGCTAAACATACTCACTGTAAACCCGGATAAGTAAGCAGAACTCAAAAAAAGCGAGGCCATCAGTTGCCACATATTTTTTGAGTTCATAAACTCAAATATTTGAGTATATCAGATTGTAAATATTTGGAGTTTATGTTAAATGTACTTTTAAATTATGATTGAATTAAATTGACCAATTAAGCCAACTCAAAAATGTTCCTCCTCGTGTCTGCTGCCTGAAGAGAAAGTGCACGCAAATGCTACAAAATAAAAGCACTTCCTCTGTGTGTGTGCTTATGTGTGCGCGCGAGAGTGCATGTAATAATTTATACATACATACACACACAGAATATAATAATAATACAAATCTATAATGCGATTGATTCATTCTTAATTTATTCTTGATTCGATTTAAGGATTTGTTCTTTCAAAATAAGACAAAATTATGTTTAATCCACAGAGTTTTAAGTAACTGTGAGTTAATTATTTTAAGTAGCATTTACATAATTTGCAAACAAGTTAATATGAATTAAAAATAACAAGTTTAACAAACTTAAAAAGAAGGAAAATGTTACTCACACTCAACATTTTTAAGTAAGTACAACTTTTAACAACTTTTTAAGTTTACTCTACTTATTCTAATTAATTATTTTGAGCATTCGGGTTTACAGTGCTGTTAAACTATAATGGGTTAGAAAAAAATATTTAACAGTATTAAAATCAGGCGTAAGGTTAATAATTCAGTGTTAATATATATATATTTTTTTGTCCTGTCCAGCTATTCAGGCAAATCATATTGTTGATGTAGATGCTGAACGGATTTATTTTACAAAACAGAAGTGTGGGATACTACCCTTGTTGCCTTATTTGTATTTGACTTTATTAAATAGATGTATACTTATGTTTGCAGCAGCCGGACCAGAGCAGGAGGGGATAGAAACTTCTTCACAGTTGAAGACAAATTGCAACGAAACATAAAAGTTAAAAGTAAGGCACGCTTCAGAACTAACCACTCCACTGACACATGCCTTCTCTATCTGACCGACCACATCAAACATGAGGTGGACGCGGGCAAATGCTGCGGCATGGTCATGCTGGACCTTCAGAAGGCCTTTGACACCGTTAACCACGCTATACTGTTGGATAAGCTCAGAGCAATCGGATTTAACAAAACCTCATGGAGCTGGATGCAATCTTACTTGGAGGGGAGGGAGCAGGTGGTAGAGGTGAACGGCACCGTGACCCCCCCCCCCCCCCCGGTGAGCTGTGGAGTCCCCCAAGGCAGTATATTGGGACCTTTACGGTTCCTAATATACATAAACAACTTGTCATCGGCATGCGACTGTGAATTGTTTTTGTTTGCGGATGACTCTGCCCTGCTGGTATCCAACAAGGACAAGTCACAGGTGGAGAAAATCCTCAGTGCTGAGCTCTGTAGAACTTGCACCTGGCTCGCTAACAACAAGCTATCCATACACTTGGGTAAAACGGAATCCATCCTGTTTGGGTCCCACATCTACCTTAAGAAAGTCAATGACTTCACTATAAAAGTGGGTGACATTGTTATCACCAGGAAAGATGAGGTCACCTACCTAGGTTCCATTCTAGAGGCTAACCTTTCCTGTGATAAAATGGCAACCAAGGTAATCAAAAAGGTTAACCAACGAACGAGATTTCTCTACAGAATCTCCTCTCTGGTCAACAAAAGCACCATGAGGATTCTGGCGGGAATTCTCGTTCAACCCATTTTCGATCACGCATGCACCTCCTGGTACCCTAGCACCTCCAAAACCCTCAAATCTAAACTCCAAACATCCCAGAACAAGCTAGTCAGATTACTTCTAGACCTCCACCCCAGATCCCACCTCACTCCTACCCACTTCTCCAAAGTGGGCTGGCTCAAGGTGGAGGACAGAGTTAAACAACTTGCACTGAGCCTAGTCTATAAAATCCACTACACCTCCCTGATACCGAAGTACATGTCAAACTACTTCCTTAACGTAAATGACCGCCATAACCACAACACCAGGGGGAGCTCCACTAACCACGTTAAACCCAGATTCCGAACTAACAAAGGTCTTAACTCATTCTCTTTCTATGCCACATCAATGTGGAATGCACTCCCAACAGGTATAAAAGAAAGGGCATCTCTATCCTCCTTCAAAACCGCAATAAAAGTTCACCTCCAGGCAGCTACAACCCTAAACTAACACCCTCCCCGGATTGCTAATAATCAAATGTAAACAATCAAATGCAGATACTTTTTCTTATGCCTTCTGATCTCTCTCTCTCTCTCTCTCTCTCTCTCTCTCTCTCTCTCTCTCTCTCTCTCTCTCTCTCTCTCTCTCTCTCTCTCTGTCCACTACTTGCTGTCCATATCCTACCCCCCCCCCCCTCCACACCCCTGATTGTAAATAATGTAAATAATTCAATGTGATTATCTTGTGTGATGACTGTATTATGATGATAGTATATATCTGATAGTATATATCTGTATCTGAATCAATTTAAGTGGACCCCGACTTAAACAAGTTGAAAAACGTATTCGGGTGTTACCATTTAGTGGTCAATTGTACGGAATATGTACTTCACTGTGCAACCTACTAATAAAAGTCTCAATTAATCAATCAAAACGTCTTACTTCAGATGAGGCTGAAAGTTTGTGTAGTGACTTGTGCTGGTTAAAGCAACCAAAAAGAGAGCATTTGTATTCATTGGTTTTCATTGTGGACATGTTGTATACTACAAACGCTTGTACTTAAATTAAAAATGGCGGGTTCTCGCAAAGATATTCCGGTAATATTCTACCATATATAGACGTCATAGGCAGGGACGTGCACATGATTATAGAGGGGCAGGGGCTCAAAGTCAGAAAAGGGCAGGCATTTTTTTTTTGGTCCTTTACACCAGTGGTTCTCAAATGGGGGTACGCGTACCCCTGGGGGTACTTGAAGGTATGCCAAGGGGTACGTGAGATTTTTTTTTAAATGTCTGTCAAAAAGAACTGTGAAAAGAAATGCAACAATGCAATATTCAGTGTTGACAGCTAGATTTGTTGTGGACATGTGCCATAAATATTGATGTTAAAGATTTCTTTTTTTGCGAAGAAATGTTTAGAATGAAGTTCATGAATCCAGATGGATCTCTATTACAATCCCCAAAGAGGGCACTTTAAGTTGATGATTACTTCTATGTGTATAAATCTTTATTTATAATTGAATCACTTGTTTATTTTTCAACAAGTTTTTAGTTATTTTTATATCTTTTTTTCCAAATAGTTCAAGAAAGACCACAACAAATGAGCAATATTTTGCACTGTTATACAATTTAATAAATCAGAAACTGATGACATATTGCTGTATTTTACTTCTTTATCTCTTTTTTTTTCAACCAAAAATGCTTACCTCTGATTAGGGGGTACTTGAATTAAAAAAAATGTTCACAGGGGGTACATCACTGAAAAAAGGTTGAGAACCACTGCTTTACACAATATGGAAATTAATGTAAAATTAAATTTGCTAATAGGAAGCTAACTACTTAGCTGTGTGTCCTTTGTAGTTAAAAGTGATTGCCATTTCTTTTGTGTCAACAAATTATGGTCATAATGAGTTAATTCACATTATCATAGGCTTGGAAGACATGAAAAGCAACAAAACACTGGTTTATTATTAGGCTATTTATTGTTAAAGATAAGCACTTTAATATTGAACATTGAACAGTGCAACATGAACTTTGAAAAAAAATACAAAAATAAATACCCAAATGGAAAAAACTTCAATGTGAAAATCTGTCCTTCTTCCCTTAACTTGATGAAAACACCATCAAGTTGTAACTTATGGTCTTTCCCACTTAATGCTCAGACTAAACAACTGGAACACAATACAGGGCCAAAAATATTGACCAGGGGCCAGTGGAGGGCTGTATCCTTTCTTTTTTGGCATTGTGCTGCAGGCATAATCAACATGAATCAAGTTTAAATACAGATCGCAATATTCCTAACAGATAACCTACATCTTATATCCCCAGAATGCTGAAATTATTATTATTATTAATAATAATAATAATTATTATTATTATTATCATTATCATGTTTATTCTTTTTATTATTGTTATTATTATCATTATTATTATTTTGTTAACCCACACAGTAATAGCAAAGTCACAATAAACTTTATATCTAAAACTCTACTGTGAGAAAAATGTGATCCGCCGTAAACACAGTGCATTTTGTTTTAAAAATTAACCCGGTGTTTTATTTTGTATTTTGTTCACTACTTCCTGTCCCGCACGGTCCACTCTGCTCTGTGCGGACTTGATGTGCCATGCTCAATTGATGCGCCGTGCTCCGACGTCCGGCAAAAACAGAAGCTGACACATCGAATAATAGAATAATACAGCGTTGTTCTGAAATATTAGCCATATTAGATGCTGAATAAGTGGACGGCGACTAGACCATAACTCACAGGTTCAAGTTGCTCCACTGTCACGTCTCAGGGGCGCAGTAACTTGGCTCTCTCTCCTCTCACTTACTCACTCACTCACCCGGTATTACAAGAAAACGTGGAGTTTTTGTACCGCTGTTTTTTTTTTACATCTCTGACAGGAATTTATTAATGTTGTTTAAAGGAAGAAAAAAACACACACACACACACAGGCAGAGGGCACTTTTTAAGATGAGGCAAAAAAGGGCAGGGGCTCGAGCACCCATAGGGCCCTATGTGTGCACGTGCCTGGTCATAGGGCAAAGCAAATTCCAAACAGCTCGTTTAGAGGAAGTATGAAGGAAGGCAAGATTATTTTATAAATATCTTTGCAATGCTGCCACGGTTTGATTGAAAAAATTGGCACTTATGCAGATCCCAAATACACAAAAGCAGGTACCATTGCAGTCAGTAAGAAAAGTTGGTTTTGCATAATAGGTCTTCTTTAAGTGGCCCAGTGTCATTGCAGGTTTCCTCATAACGTATAGTAAGCTCCTTAAAAAACTAAATATTTCTCATATTAAAATATCTGCAGCTTTCCTGTGGATCAGTAAATAGATGAGATGCACTAGTGAGCTCTTAGACAAACAACACACATATCTCCTTAACGTCTAACAGGTGGAGCGCTTATCAGCATCATGCAAAAACAACAAACACACTACTAATGCATTATATGGAATATACTGTATGTATGTTATCCACTTTTAGCATTGGACATATCACATGTCCAAACTTTTTACAGCAATTCTGTAAGATGGCGGCTGAGGCACATGTCAATAATGTAAAAGGGAGATGTTTTTTTTGAGAATAATGTAAAGGCACTTTTCATGGCACTGACATGATCCAGATGTGGTCTTAAAACATGGAACATCATCTCAGGTAAATCCATAGAAACCCACAAATAATCACAAGTAATTCAATTATTATCTATACTGTGAGCATGGCTGTCAGTCAAAGAGATCCATACCATGTGCGCTACGTTGCGTTTGACCGCATTGCTGAGAAAAAATACCAAAGAAAGGAATTCATCGTCTGGCTAATGCATCACAGCATATCACTACAAATGTCATGTATCACTGACACAAAACAGTTAAGTTCACAGTTGTGAAAAAAGATTGATTCCCATTTGGCTTAAAAAACAGCATTGATAAGAAAACTCAGTCCTCACTATTGGCTGTTAGAGCCCTATGAAATATGTTTTATCTTATTCTGTTTTATTTATTTATTTTTCCCCTTGACAACAATAGTATGAATGATCGACTCTCAGCATTTTGGTTCTCAACATCATCAGTAAAAATGGTTGAGTTTCACTATTTTTATAATGCTTGGTTTTTATCATCTGGGCACTAATAACATTAGTGTAAATGTTAATATTTTAGCAATTGAAATGAAATTGTGCATGCTGGCTTCTTTGCATTTGGGTGCTTTACTATGAGGAACTCCCGTGGCTGCGGTAGTTTTGACCCCAAGATGCAGGAAACAGGAGATCGATGCGCAGGTAAGAGGATTTTTATATATTTAAACAAGGAGGAAGCAGTCATGCATATAAAAGTTCTCAAACAATAATCAATTCTCGAGCACTGAGGAACAGGCGAGGCAGGCATAAATAGCAGCCAGCTGATTAACACCAGGTGTGCGGATTAACACCAGGTGTGGCCAGGCTGTCAATCAGGGACAGGTGAGGAAAACGAGCGCTCACAGGAGACATGCAGGAAATGGAAAACAAATAGGAGCGCTGGCAGGAACTAAACAGAAAACATGGAAA
Organism: Entelurus aequoreus; assembly: GCF_033978785.1. Classification (NCBI taxonomy): domain Eukaryota; kingdom Metazoa; phylum Chordata; class Actinopteri; order Syngnathiformes; family Syngnathidae; genus Entelurus; species Entelurus aequoreus. Next base: position 37,402,053 of record NC_084734.1, read on the forward strand.
CACAAACAGACGTGAAGTGACAGGTTGTCATACTTTACACCCTTATCGTAAATGCTTGATTCTCAACATTCACACTATTGCATAAGACCATTCCACCAAATTGGTGCCATTTGTGTGTGTCAAGGTAAATAAAATGTATGAATTGACAACAAAATCAACTGTACAATATTTTTATGATTTAAGATGTCCTGTACATTGATCTGACTGCATATTTAATAAAAAGTTTAAATGATACATTTTCTTAAACATGGTAAAAAATTGCATTTTCTTCTTGTCCGTGCTCGCTAAAATTAGACTTTACTATTAAATAATCATTTAAACCCTTAAGAAATGTTATATAATTTACATATTTGGGTTTCTGCTTATTCCAACTATACTGTAACACACTTGCTTATGCTGTGTAGATAATATGTATTGGATATGCTTTGGTATAAACAAAGTCACTTTCATAACCTACTTTATGAATACGTCTGCAAGCTGTGTGGATGTGTTCCCTTTAGATTGCAATTGAACCCCTCCCAGCCACGCCTTTCCAAAAGTATCAGAATTATTATTTTCTTAGATGTACACTGTTGAATATATATCTTAAACACGAATATCACCGCTATGTTTTTTAGACAGTCAAAAATACTCTTCATAAACAGTATATAACCAGTTACAACCTTAGGGTCTTAGGGTTATTTCACATGAATCCTCAAACAACGAGGTCAGAGTCCCTGTGAGCAGCTCACTCTGCCGCTTCGAAGTCCGGCTAAATCAGGGGTCTCAAACGTACTGCCCGCGGGCCTGAACCGGCCCACAAACAAGTTTTATCCGACCCACGAAATGAGTTTGCTAAGTATGCAAATGAGCTGAATTTTTGATTGAAAGAGACTGCTGTTCTAAATGTGTCCACTAGATGTCGCAATGGCAGTTCTTTGTGACTTCAGAGGGGGCGGGCCAATGTGTCATGTTAAAGTAGCAGTAAAGTTAAAAAAAAGTTGCCTCTACATTAAGGCTATTATCATATATATCTGATTTATGACACTGGAAGACTTACAAAGTCTGCGAATAAATAGATATGATCAAAATAGTATCAATCTCACGGAGATTCCCAAGCCATTTTGAGAGATAATGAGCTCGCCAGTCATGCGATCGCGTGACGTAGGGGTAGGAATTGCAGATTCCTTCCCTACCAACAACAATGCTAATCATGCAGACTTTGTAAGAGCCAACAACGATTACTTTGGGAAAAAATATGATCCAGAAACTTATATTGTTGATCCTAAATACAAGCAGTGATGGGCAAGTTACTTGGAAAATGTAGTAAGCTTGGCTACAAGTTACTCTCAATTAGATGTAGCTAAGAAAATTAAGGTTTTGGGCATTGTTTTCTGTAAAAGCATACATTTGTCTAAATATGGCCGAACACGTATTATTGTGGGTTTCCTGCACGTCGTCTTCATCACTGAAGGAAAAATCTAATCTGCGGGAGAGGATCCCTCTGCCATTTTCAAATATGTTTTTTTTTTTAATGGTCAGCTTGAAGCGTCCCTCTGTCTCTGACTCCCTCGTTGCCATGTGACATGAGTGCGTGACTGTTATGATTTTGCTTACTAGTTTCGATGACCCGCCCTATATTGCCTCTGATTGGCCAGTCCTTAATGTTTCGCCCTACCCTTAGCTAGGCTGACCATATTCTGAAATCCCAAAGAGAGGACACATACAGTATATGCGTGCCAAGGCGGGCTGCACGCCAAGGCCGACTAGGTGACAATTTGCCAATGATACTCGAACTTGCTTTATAAATAATATATTTATTTAAATAAAGCATTTGTGCTCCTCTGTTGACAGCAGTGTTGGCGCTAGGAATTTTCAAAATGGGGTCCCAGGGACCCCATCAACCCCATCAAGTCCTAAAAATGGGGTCCCACGGTACATTTTTGGGGTCCCACTTTTTTGTAAGCGTTTTGAAAACAAATGATAAATGGATGCATTATCCTGTTGTATCTCACATTCTATATTGTGTTTTGGAAAAAGGTTGTCATAAACAGTACTTCATTCATTAAAAAAAAAGAAAAAAGAAAAGAAAACACATTTTAAAAAGTATGTTTTTTCGGGTGGAGGAGTCTGGTCGGGTGCTGGTTAGCTTGAAGCTAACAGCTAGCCTGTCTCCATCCTGGAACGATGTGGATCCAGCAGGTGATAAAAGTGAAGTTTCCATTGACTCACAAAGACTAAAACAAGTCATTTACTGGAGACATGGCACAGGATGAAGTTAAAAAGGTTGACTTTACACTCACCTTAGAGTTTACCATCAAGTCTTTCTTTTGACAGCCCATCGCGGTAAACTTGTCCCAGTGCAAACTGAGGCAGTATTTGTCATTGATAAAACTTTCGGCGAATCAAAATTTACGACCAATAAAAACGCAATATACGGGGACGTAAATTTGACCCGGCAAGTATGAACAAAACAAAACAGTGGCGTAAAGCGATAATCGATACAATAAAAAAAACAAGCAAAAATTAATAAAAAAATTAAAAAATCAGCCTCCTTTCTGATTTCAATGCTTAAAAAGACACAAAAAGTGCGTTAACGCCAACACTGGTTGACAGTAATACAAAATAAGTCACACTTATATTCTTTAACATTCACAGTTTTCAAAAAAGTGCAAAGGTAGAATAGTTTAAAATAACCTTTTTTTTTTTTTTTTTTAATATGTATATATGTGTATGTATATATATATATATATATGTGTGTATGTGTGTATGTATGTATGTGTATGTGTATATGTATGTATGTGTATGTATATATGTATATTGATATATTTATTTATTTATTTTTTATTTTATAATTTTTTTTTTTTTTAATAATTTTTATTATTTACTTACTTTATTTTATTTAATTATTTGTATTTATTTTTAATTTAATTTGTATTTCATTTTATTATTTTTTTTATTTTTTTTAAAATTATTGTTATTTTTGTTTAATCTTATTATTTATTTGTGTGTGGCGTCGCGCGGGTCTCGCTTCCTGTTGGGTGGGGTCCGTGCCCGTGTGGCCCGACCTTGCGCTGTGGGGTCTCTGTTGGCGACTTGATGTGGTGGCGGCGCGGCGCCCGTGTCTGGTCTGGATACTGTGTCTCGGTTGTTTGGGCGGTGGTGTGTTTGTGCGGGTTTGGGTTGGGGTGGTGGGGTCTTTTGGCGGGGTGGGGGGGGGGGGGGGGTTGGTGTCTCTTGTTTGCGTGTTGGCGTTTGGGCTTGCTGGTGGGCTGGCGCTGGCTGGTATCTGTGATCCTGTTGGCGTGTGGTTGCCGGTCGCGTTTTTTTTTTTTGATCGCTTTGATTTGATTGGGTGGTGCTGGCTGTCTGGGGGTGTTGTGGCTGCTGTTTCTGCTGCCGTTTGTTTGTGGTGTGGGCGCCCGTGGCTGCTGGGTCTGGTGCAGGGGGGTGGCTGATGTTGTGACTGGTGGCAGCGCGCGCGCGTGGTGGTTGTCGGGGCTGACAAACTGTGTATATGTATGTGTGTGTGTGTGTGTGTGTGTGTGTATGTATGTATGTATGTATGTATGTATGTATGTATGTATGTATGTATGTATGTATATATATGTGTATGTGTATGCATGTGTATGTGTGTGTATGTGTACATGTGTATGTTTATGTGTATGTATATATATATGTATGTATATTTCTGGGGGTACGTTCTGGGCCTGCCTGTCGGGTGGGGGTCGGCGCCTCAGGCTACTGCATCCGGACTGCGTGTCTGGAGCTCCTGGGTCCCGCCGTCCATCCCTTCCGGGTGCCCGTCTTGGTTGGGGCCTGCTGGGTCTGGTCCCTGCGTCTACTGTGGCGGCTTGGTGCTGCAGGGTATTCCGAGGTGCTGCGAGTCGGCCAGTTGTTGGGGTAGCGACCTTGTGTGTCAGCATGTCTGTGATCTTCTTTTAATTCTTTTTTTATTTATTTATTTATTTATTTTTTTTTTTTAATATATAGATTTAATTATTTATTTATTTATTTTTTTTCCTTTTTTTTTTTTTTTCCTTTTTTTTTTTTTTTTTAATATATTTTATTAATATTATTATTATTATGTATTTATTTATTTTATTTATTTATGCCCCTACCTCAGGGGGGGGGACTCGGCGGGGCGGTTGCTGGTTGTTCCATCTCCATCGTTGGGGTCCCTGCGGGTGGGGTGGGTGGTTCCTGTGGCCCCGTGCTGGGTGGTCCTGTGGCGGCCGGCTTGGGTGGGGTGGCCGTGGGCCGGCCTCGTCGCGCTCTCCGGGGGTGGGGGGGGGGCTCGTGGGGGCCCTGTTGCCGGTGGGGCGGGGGCGGTCTTCCCGTCCGGTTGCGGGGGGTCTCCGGGCCCCTCGGGCGGGGCGTCCCGCCTTTCTGTCCGTGTGGGGTGTGGTCTCTCGCTGGCTTGGGGTCTGGCTGCCCCCTGTTTTTCCCGTGCCTTGTCCTCTGCCGGGTGCGTCTGTCTGCGGCCTGCTGCTGGCCCTTGTGGGCGGCACGGTGGGCCAGGCTCTGGGGTTCCTGTCGCTGTCCGGCTTGGCTGCGTGGGGGCGGTGGCCCCTGGTTCCCTGGGCACCACACCTACTGTTTGTGGGATGGGTTCTCGGGGAGGCTGGGGCCGTACTCTGGCTCCCGCACACACTGGGAGTCAAATGTATTGTACATGCAAATTCACATATACTCACACACATACATACAGACATACATAGGTACCTACGCTCCCACATACATATACAAATAAATACAGTACATATTTACACACTCAAAGTTCGTACATCCACACGCACATTCATTATACAAACATACTGTATACACATACTGTACATATACATTCACTGTAAAAACATACATATACACATACTGTACATATACATTCACTGTACAAACACACACATACATATACTGTACATATACATTCACTGTACAAACACACATTTACACATACTGTACATATACATTCACTGTTCAAACACACATACTGTATACACATACTGTACATATACATTCGCTGTACACACATATACACATACTGTATATATACATTCACTGTACAAGCACACATACACATACTGTACATATACAAGTACATATGCACACATACACTCATGCACATAATCACGTTTCATCAAACATATATTAACGTTGTTGCCCTAGGGTAAACTGGGTATAACACATGGCACACTGACAAAGCTTAACCTATTGTTACTATAACAATCTACAAGGTTAAGGTTGCTTCTCTTTCTTCCCCTCCATTTTTCTGCATTCTTTCGTATCTCAAGTTATCATTACGTATATGTATTGTTGCATTTGAACAATTGTATTGTTGATAATAAAGGTAAAGTACTGATATTGTTTATTATCAATAGCACTATTTCTATTGGTATTCATATTGCTCCATTTTTAGTGTAATAATGCTCATTGTCATTTCTGTATTTTTTTTTAAAATTTTCGCTAACTGCTTATTTGCTATTACTTTTACCATCATATTTGTACATGTCGTATTTGCTGATGTTGCTCTGTTGTTGTTGTTGTTGTTGTGTTTGCTGTTGTTGTTTTTGTCTCTCTGTCTAATCCCCCTCTTGTCCCCACAATTCCCCCCTCTGTCTTCCTTTTTCTCTCTTTCTATCCCCTCCTGCTCCGGCCCGGCTGCACCAAATGATAATATAAATACATTTAATAAAGTCAAAATACAAGTAAGGCAACAAGAGAAGTATCCTACACTTCTCTTTTGTAAAGTAAATCTGAACAGCCGATATGGGCATCTACATCTGCTATATGATTTGCCCGAGAAGCTGGGCAGGACATTATAAAAAATAAAAAAATAATAAAAAAATTAAAAAAAAGAAAAAAAAGAGAAAAAAAAAAGAAAATAACCTCTTATTTTCTGGGTGCATATAAATATGCCAAAACAATATGTATCCCCTTATAACTTAATGTGTGATTAATGAAATAAGTCCTAATTCATAAGTTCATTTCATTCATTTCATGTATTTATTTATTTCAGGCAAAGGCATAAAAAAAGTACAAAATTGATAACACATATTAATATAAATTAATATAGTGCAAAAGGTAATGTATAGTATGTAATGCATGATTGTCCAGTTTTGCCTGAAAGGGAGAGGGAAGAAGATAATTTATTTAATCCCACCTCCAGTTCTCCATTCAGTGATTATTCACATAAGTTTCCCTCTTACTTTGTTCAAGGATTATAATACAGATGTTGTATCATAGTGGCATTACCACAGGTAACAATCATTATTACACTGTAACAATAATTTGTATTAACAATGTAGGAATAATGAATATACCCACAATGGTAATAGACAACAAAGCAATAATAGTAATAGACAACATAGCAATAATGGTAAGGAAACATTGAGCACATGTTAACACTTTGAGACAGAGTACAGCAGCAGGTCAAATTAAATACCCTCATCTCTATATTTGAAACAGACCCCATGTTTGTATAATAGTTTAAATCGATTAATAGTTTGGCATTGCTTGTGTTGTAAGTCCAGTTTGTTCCGTAGTTTTACTCCGCATACAGACACACAAAAACGTTTACAGTGGTTTGAGCTCTCGGCAATAAGAAATATCCAAAGCCTCTCAAGTTTGAGCCTGCACTCGTCTTATAAAAAAACGTTGTCGATTAGGCGGCAATAATTTGTTAAATGCTTTATATAAGATTATCAATGTATTATATTTAACAAGGTCATCAAATTTGAGCAACTTTGATTGCATAAACAGATTATGAGTATGTTCTAAATTACCAACGTTGTGAATGATCCGCACTGCTCTTTTCTGTAATATGATCAGAGCATGAATTGTGTTGTGGTAAGTATTCCCCCATACTTCAACACAGTATGTAAGGTATGGGAGTACCAAGGCGCAGTATAGAGTACGGAGTGCATTTTCATTGAGGTATAGTTTTGCTTTGTTTATAATTGAGAGGCTTTTGGAGATGTTTGTTTTAATGTGTCTCACATGAGGTTTCCATGATAGCTTACTATCAATTATTACTCCCTAAAATGTGTTCTCATTTACGATTTCAATTTGGGTACCATCAATACTTATTTTCTGTTCAGATGTTATGTTGCGATTTCCAAACATCACTATCTTAGTTTTATTTATATTCAAAAATAATTTATTTGTGTCCATCCATTTTTTTTACTATGTTTAGTTCTGTGTTTACTGTATTTATTAACTCATTATAGTCATCACCACTGTGTTTGTGTTGTCTGCAAATAGTATACATTTCAGTACTTTGGATGTATTAAACATATCATTAATATATACATTAAACAGTTTTGGCCCCAACACGGACCCTTGGGGGACACCACAAGCAATGCCAAGAGTATCAGATATAAATTGACCCATTTTTACAAACTGTACCCTCCCTGTTAAATAACTTTTTAACCAGTCACCAGCTAGCCCCCTAATTACATATCTTCCCATTTTATCTAGTAGAATTGAATGATTAATGGTATCAAAGGCTTTCTTTAGATCAATAAAAATACCAACTGCATATCTTTTATGCTCCAGTGCATTAGTAATGTCCTCAATAGCTTCAGTTATCGCCATTGAGGTTGTTCGTTTGGACCTAAAGCCATACTGACCGTCATTGATTATATGATGCTTCTCAAGAAAAGATTCAAGTCGAGAGTTAAATAGTTTCTCTAAGATTTTTGAGAACTGAGGCAAAAGAGAGATTGGTCTGTAATTGGTGAAAGCATGTTTGCTGTCACTTTTGAAGAGCGGAATTACCTTAGCGATTTTCATTTGACTTGGAAAGCAGCCAGTCTGGAATGATAGGTTACATATACAGGACTGTCTCAGAAAATTAGAATATTGTGATAAAGTTCTTTATTTTCTGTAATTCAATTAAAAAAACAAAAATGTCATACATTCTGGATTCATTACACATCAACTGAAATATTGCAAGCCTTTTATTATTTTAATCTTGCTGATTATGGCATACAGTTTAAGAAAACTCAAAAATCCCATCTCAAATAATTAGAATATTTCCTCAGACCAAGTAAAAAAAAAAGATTTACAACAGCAAAACAAAATCAAACATTTGAAAATGTCAATTAATGAAACTCAGTACTTGGTTGGGAATCCTTTTGCACGGATTACTGCGTCCATGCGGCGTGTTATGGATGCCCAGGATGCTTCAATAGCGACCTTTAGCTCATTTACATTATTGGGTCTGGTGTCTTTCAGCTTATTCTTCACAATACCCCACAAATCATCTATGGGGTTCAGGTCAGGGGAGTTGGCAGGCCAATCGAGGACAGTAATGCCATGGTCAGTACACCAGTTACTGGTGGTTTTGAAACTGTGGGCAGGTGCCAGATCATGCTGGAAAATTAAATCATCATCTCCATGGAGCTTTTCAACAGATGGAAGCATGTAGTGTCTTTTGTGTCAATGAAGTCATCAACATGTTTTTGATTGGTTGAGTTTAACAAATCAATGTTAAAATCACCACAGATAAATATGGTTTTATGGTTCACAGAGGAAAATAGTTTACCCATCCACTCATTGAAAGTCTCTATTCTTGAACCAGGTGCCCGATATACACAGCTCATGAAGATATTTGTCTTTTTGTCATTTAGGATTTCCACTGTTAAACATTCAAATAATCCATCGACTGCTATGGTCATGTTTGTTAAAACGTTAAATGTAACAGATTTATGAATGTACAATGCAACCCCTCCTCCTATTGTATTTATTCTGTTTATTTATCTTAATTCATAGTCATTCAGACTAAAATCAATACCTTTATCATTGTTGAACCAGGTTTCAGTAATTGCAATAATGGTAAATGGATGACTAAATTATTTCAAGTAATCCTTGATAGCCTCAAAGTTAGTGTACATGCTTTGACTATTGAAATGGATTATTGACAGACTATCTTCTGATTTTACACTGTTTTCATAATGTTCACAGGTAAAAGAATTACAGTTTTTTACAATCGCAGAGAAAACATAATTATCAGGGTCTATCTCCATATCAATCTCTTTTTTAGTAGATGATGCTACATACGTACAGAATACACCACATAATGTTAGTACATCAGTTGAGTTTCAGTTTTGAGCACAATCTGTATGTTCTGTATTGCTGCAATACTTACGACAATTTGTTGTAGATTTTAGTTCTTATTTTTTAAATATTTTACTTTGTTATAAATTAAGTTATACAACTGAATGTCACACAATTAACATTTTTTTAAATCTATTGTTTTTTTACATAAATTGGTTCAATTTGTTAAGTATTGGTTCAAGCAGCATTTAAGCACTGGAATTGTTTTTAAAGTACCAGCACCTATTTGGTACTAGTATCAGTTAAAATGTAAACAATACCCATGCTGAATTTTCACTCAGTCCTGTTACCATAACACATTACTCCCTGAGAAAAATGTAAAATATTCCACAGGTCACAGTGTGCACAGGAAGTCATCATTCAAATCCTATTTTTTTGTATATTCCATGTAGGGTTGTACAGTATACCGGTATTAGCATAGTACCGCGATACTAATTAATCATTTTCGGTACTATACCGCCTCTACAAAGTACCAGTCCTGCACCACCATGTCTCAACCGCCTGTTAAAATAAAGCCAATAATGCAATTTTTTGTGGTCCCCTTTATTTAGAAAAGTACCGAAAAGTACCAAAACGTACCAAAAAGTATCGAAATATATTTGGTATCGGGACAACACTAATTCCATGATATTGCAACTCTAACTATGACTGGAGGAGGGGGGGTTAAAATCTCACCACAGTACAGTTACCAAAATCATATTTTTATGTTTTTGTTTTATTATACAATCTCAATCACACAATTCACTAATGTGCTTAGTGTCAACATGATATTAGCATAAGTAATATTTCATGTATTCTGTGCTAAAAACTCAATCCTTTCAGTCCTGTTACTCAAATACTGTCATCTTTGCCATGGGAGCCTAATAAAAAAAGTTTTGTCAGATGGTCCAATACACATTTTGAGTAGTTCAATATATGGATTATCAGATTTAGAAATTGAGAGTTCCAACTATAGCAACGTTATAATAACCTGGTTCCCATGCTGGTGAGAACAAAGCTTGCCTGCAGGTAGAAGGTCGTGCGTGCAGCACACAGCTGTGAGGTGGAAAACATGAAAGCGTTGAAGCCGTGTGGCCGACTTGAGGGACCGCACTCTTTGATGCTTTTGTGCTTATTTTTTTTGCGCTAGCATTTTTTTTTTCCTAGGGTGGGGGGGTGGGTTGGTACTGAAAACAGGGTGTTTACCAGGCACAAAGAGAAGCAACTCAGCCGAGAGGACTTTGTATTCTTTTGCTCCACTTTGCTGCATTTAATCCCTCTCCACCGCCGTATTGGCGGCCCATGAAGGTCCCTTGTGAGCTGCCGACTTTGGGATCATTGAGCTGACCGCAGCAGAGAGAAAACAGCCCACATTTGTAGACGCCTTTCTTTAAACAAGCTTGAAACAGCGGGGCAGAGGACATGCATTCTCCTCCGTTCTCTGTGGCTTTGAGTAAGCTAACAAAGACAGAAACTTGTGATCATGTCTTATTTTTACGTGGTTGACTTCATCCTCCAAGCTCCCTGATACAAGCCTCCAGTGCTGAGTAAGATTGTGAAAATTTCCTTTTATTGTCGATCTTGTGATGACACAAACTGTTTTGCTTTATAAATTATCCCACGTTCAAAGTTTTGTTTTTTCTTTTTTGTAATCACCTTTGCGTCATGGGGATTCATGTTGGGGATTGCTTGCTCTTTTCTCCAGATGTTTTTTAACACCCAGATCGCTTCAATCCGATAATCAAATTATTTTCAGAAAAGAGACAAAAACTGCAATCCTAATCTCCCCCAGTTGATCTCTCGCTTCCACGTTGCCAGATCCATTAAGAAGCAGACGATTAATCAGAGAATCCAAAGAAAGACACAAAGTCCAGAGCGCAGCCTTCTGACAAGATTCCCAAAGTCATTTTGGTTTTCTTTATTGTGTTGGCACAAAGGATGACTTCAAGGAGGCAACATGCCGAGGGCCTCAAGGACCATTTGGTCTGCAGGACTGACATGGGCTGTCGAAAATCCCACCGAACAATCCAACTTTTACAACAAATATACAACATTCGCAGATTTATTTTCCACTAATCTGAACCATCTGGTAGACTTCTGAGACTTTGGAACGCCTCCATTATTCCAGCCCATCTTCTAAGGCACCCACCAACAAACTAAGATGTTAAAATGCAACACTATGGCTTAATTTTCTTACTTTACAGTACGTCCAGAGGGATGTATACCAAGAACCAATATTTTTTGGTACAGGAAAACCGTTAAGGTTCCACAGAAATTATACGGTTGTTTGTAATTTTTTCTCCAGACCACCGACATCAGGCGGTGACATAATACCTGCTTGCATCTAGTTGAATGCTAAAGTTGTAAAGGTGTCAGCTCACTTAAGAAAAAAGACTCAATGCAATATTTGTCCCAAAATAGTTGCGTTACTAACTCAGCTGATATAAATTACTGTTACTGTTCTGCTCCCTCTAACGTCACCACTATACTTCCAGGCTTAGCAGATAGATAACAGATTGTCAATGAAGACCCAAGTCAAGGTCCTTTTTAAGAGTTTTTATTTAAGGCAAAGTAAAACTGGACGTATCGAAATAAAGTATGTCAATGTAACCTAAATGAGATATAATTATATATATATATATATATATATATATATATATATATATATATATATATATATATATATATATATATATATATATATATATATATATATATATATATATATATACACTACCGTTCAAAAGTTTGGGGTCACCCAAACAATTTTGTGGAATAGCCTTCATTTCTAAGAACAAGAATGGACTGTCGAGTTTCAGATGAAAGTTCTCTTTTTCTGGCCATCTTGAGCGTTTAATTGACCCCACAAATGTGATGCTCCAGAAACTCAATCTGCTCAAAGGAAGGTCAGTTGTGTAGCTTCTGTAACGAGCTAAACTGTTTTCAGATGTGTAAACATGATTGCACAAGGGTTTTCTAATCATCAATTAGCCTTCTGAGCCAATGAGCAAACACATTGTACCATTAGAACACTGGAGTGATAGTTGCTGGAAATGGGCCTCTATACACCTATGTAGATATTGCACCCAAAACCAGCAATTTGCAGCTAGAATAGTCATTTACCACATTAGCAATGTATAGAGTGTATTTCTTTAAAGTTAAGACTAGTTTAAAGTTATCTTAGTCATGTCTGTTCATGTTTTTGTTTTGGCCATGTGTTTGTTTTTTGGACTCTTTTTAGTTCCTGGTTGCACTTCCTTGTTTGTTTGTTTCCATAGCAACTCATTAGTTTTCACCTGTCTTGTCACGCACCTGTTTCACGTTTTGAGTCACGCACCTGTTTTCACTGATCATGTCACTATTTAATCTGTCTGTTTCTGTTGTTCCTCCTGGCGACCTCACACTATTTCAGCACTCTGCTTCATGTCATGTCACAGTTCTTTGCCAAGTAAGTTTTGTTCATTTATGCCACAGTTAGTGTTTTTGTTTAATTGTTCATAGTTTATGCATTTGTGCAAGTTTTGTGTTTATTACCAAGTTTTGTATTTCCGCCTTTGTGCGCGCCTTTTGTTTTCCTAGTCAAGTTTTTTACCTCCGCTGTGAGCGCCTTTTGTTTATTCCTTTTTTTTATTGTTAAATTTAAACATGTATTTAAATTCACGTCTTGCACGCGCCAATTTTCCGTTGCCTTCTGGGAGAACAAACCACGCCATAGACCCAGTCATGACAATCTTCATTGAAAAGTACAGTGCTTTTCCTTCAAAAATAAGGACATTTCAATGTGACCCCAAACTTTTTAACGGTAGTGTGTATATATATATATATATATATATATATATATATATATATATATATATATATATATATATATATATATATATATATATATATATATATATATCTCAATCAATCAATCAATCAATGTTTATTTATATAGCCCTAAATCACAAGTGTCTCAAATATATATACTTACAGTACAAGCCAAAAGTTTGGACACACCTTCTCATTTCAATGTGTTTTCTTTATTTTCATGACTATTTTACATCGTAGATTTTCACTGAAGGCATCAAAACTATGACACCGGTGAAGTGAAAACCATTTCAGGTGACTCTTGAAGCTCATCGAGAGAATGCCGAGACTGTGCAAAACAGTAATCAGAGCAGAGTGGCTATTTTGAAGAAACTAGAATATAAAACATGTTTTCAGTTATTTCACCTTTTTTTGTTCAGTACATAACTCCACATTCATAGTTTCGATGCCTTCAGTGACAATCTACAATGTACTGTAAACAGTCATGAAAATAAAGAAAACCCATTGAATGAGAAGGTGTGTCCAAACTTTTGGCCTGTACTGTATATAAAAATGCGTTAGCTCGATGCTAATTTACATTGAATTTGGCATATAGATGCTACATGTTAGCTTTGGCGATTTTGCACCTCCAAATAGGACTATCAAATAGATGCCCATTACAATCAAACAGCTGCTGTGTAGTAAGTATAATACTTAATGTATAAATACTTTGCAGGGACCGGCTCAATATGGAGGGCTTTGAATTTTTTGCTAAAATATCCCATAATACATTGCCGGCAGCCATATTGGCAGGCTTTGTTCAACCTTGCACTGGTTGACTTGCTTAAAGCTTAGAAGGCACATGTTAAAGAAAAGACTTCCTAGCTGTGAGATATTACATGATGTTGCTAGTGTTCCTTTCTAGTGTGTTAAAAGCAGGTTCGAGCCCGCGCAGTGACATAGTGGTAATAAAAAATTGATCTTTTAACATCCTTTCACATCTTTATTTACACCAAATTGCTGTGCATATAGCACTGTTTAGAGTACCGATGAGTATCGATAAAGAATATCGGTATTAGGGCTGTACGGTATACCGGTATTAGTATAGTACTGCGATACTAATGAATCATAAGTTAAAGTTAAAGTACCAATGATTGTCACACACACACTAGGTGTGGTGAAATGCGTCCTCTGCATTTGACCCATCCCCTTGATCACCCCCTGGGAGGTGAGGGGAGCAGTGGGCAGCAGCGGTGCCGCGCCCGGGAATCATTTTGGTGATTTAATCCCCAATTCCAACCCTTGATGCTGAGTGCCAAGCAGGGAGGTAATGGGTCCCATTTTTATAGTCTTTGGTATGACTCTATGAACTCACAACCTACCGATCTCAGGGCGGACACTCTAACCACTAGGCCACTGAGAATCATATTCTGTATTATATTATATATTACCGCCTCTGAAAATTACCGGTCCGCCACTCCCCCGCGCCACCGTCGTCTTCACGTCGTGTCATTGCTGGTTTACGAGCACACGAGCAAGTTCGGTAGCGTACAATCACGGAGTACTTACAAACAGACACAGTGTGTAGGCAGAAAAGGGAGAACGGACGCATTTTGGCTTAAAAACTAACGATAAAGGTGAAGTTATAACACTGAAACACCCACCGGAAGAGGTGCTTTAAGATATGGCTACCTAGCTGGCGGCTAAAATCCAGCCCTAGTCTGCAGTGTTTTAGCTACATCTAAATCTCTAATCCTCGTCTCCATAGTGACAAAGTACGTTTCTTACAAGTATCATCCCTGTAGGACGAGGAATAGCTAAACATGCTTCACTACACACCGTAGCTCAGCGGCGTCAAAATGTAAACAAACGCCATTGGTGGATTTACACCTAACATTCACTGTAATGATACCAAGTGCAGAACCGTATCTAGTGGATACTATCAATCAATCAATCAATCAATGTTTATTTATATAGCCCTTAATCACAAGTGTCTCTAAGGACTGCACAAGCCGCAACAACATCCTCGGTTCAGAGCCCACATACTACTTTGATTATGTCGATATTTTTTGGCATCACAACTAGGGATGTCCGATAATGGCTTTTTGCCGATATCCGATATTCCAATATTGTCAAACTCTTTAATTACCGATACCGATATCAACCGATACCGATATATACAGTCGTGGAATTAACACATTATTATGCCTAATTTGGACAACAAGGTATGGTGAAGATAAGGGTCCTTTTTAAAAAATAAAATAAAATAAAATAAGATAAATAAATTAAAAACATTTTCTTTAATAAAAAAGAAAGTGAAACAATATAAAAACAGTTACATATAAACTAGTAATTAATGAAAATTAGTTAAATTAACTGTTAAAGGTTAGTACTATTAGTGGACCAGCAGCACGCACAATCATGTGTGCTTACGGACTGTATCCCTTGCAGACTGTATTGATATATATTGATATACGTTTGTATAATGTAGGAACCAGAATATTAATAACAGAAAGAAACAACCCTTTTGTGTGAATGAGTGTGAATGAGTGTAAGTGCACTAATTGTAAGTGTATCTTGTGTTTTTTATGTTGATTTAATAAAAATACAAAATAAAAAACAGATCCCGATAATAAAAAAAAACGATACCGATATTTTCCGATATCACATTTTAAAGCATTTATGGGCCAATAATATCGGCAGGCTGATATTATCGGACATCTCTAATCACAACATTTTCTTTCGTTTTTTTAAAATTCATATTATGTTAATAAACTCAGGAAATATGTCCCTGGACACATGATGACTTTGAATATGACCAATGTCTGATCTTGTAACGACTTGGTATCGGATTGATACCCAAATTTGTGGTATCATCCAAAACTAATGTAAAGCATCCAAACAAGAGAAGAATATGATTATTACATTTTAACAGAAGTGTAAATAGAACATGTTAAAAGAGAAAGTAAGCAGATATTAACAGTAAATGAACAAGCAGATTAATAATTCATTTTCCACCACATAATAGAATGGAAAATGACACAATATGTCACTGCATATGTCAGCAGACGAAATTAGGAGCCTTTGTTTGCTTACTTACTAATAAAAGACAAGTTGTCTTGTATGTTCACTATTTTATTTAAGGACAAACTTGCAAAAAGAAACATATGATTAATGTACCCTAAGATTTTTTGTTAAAATAAAGCCAATAATGCAATTTTGTGTGGTCTCCTTTATTTAAAAAAGTATCGAAAAGTACCGAAAAGTATTGAAATGATTTTGGTATCTGTACCGGTACCAAAATATTGGTATCGGGACAACACTAATCGGTATTGGTATGTCAGAAGTACTAATTACAGAACATTCTATTATTCTTAACACTCAGAGCAGCCATAAGACTCTGACTTGGAGGTGTTACAGTTAAAACGTGTGTCTAGAAACAAGGAAATTGCAACTTCCCAGTACATATGGAATGCAGCATCCCTACAGAACCTTAGACAGTCATCTTGCAACTAAATACTGAACACGATCACTTTATTATAGTTCAAAGATCCATCTTTTTGTTCATGAAGTTTCATTGTGGTAACATCAAGATGCATGATTGGGGGTCATGTGCAAGAGATGTTTTCAGTACAACTGACTCAGATCATTCTTACAACGAGAAAAAAAACGTCCATTAGTAATCATGTTGGCCAAAACAAAAAAAGGAATTTGGTCTGTTTTTAAAGCAAAATGTCAGAAAATGTTAATCTGATCTTGGGGGAGAATTTCCCGAAACGTTGAAACCACAGGCTGTACCTGACGGGATTTGCTCAGTCTCATGATTCTTCTTGAAAACGTTTTAATGAGTCTTCTCCCACGTGACAAAGCGATTCTTGGCTTATTCGCCATTATTACATTTCCTCTTCCTGAGTTTGCCAGCAGTGGAATCCTGCTGAAGAGTCAGGCCTTCAAGTCCTCACGACTGGTGAGTGAATGAAAGGACTTGAGGTTTGCTTTTCAATTTGCTCTCTTTTGTCGCATCCACGAGTCAAAATGTCTTTTCATTAAGCAGAAAAGACTGGAAAACTCTTGACCTGACTGCTGCTCACTGTACTGTCGCTCTTCTGACTGTACACACACATACGCACACATGGCCACAGTAGTAGGCACACTTGCACAATCTGCAACAATAAAATTGTCCTTTACAAAAATGAGAATGCTTAGTTTTAGGTATGCATTTTACAATATGTTGATTTTGTGGTTGAGGTTTTACTGATTGCTGTTTCTCACATTTTGACCTCTCATGTGACTACATTGTTGCACCTGGCAACCACTACTGCCCCCTGCTGGGCACTACCTGTCTGCAAACTCAAGTCTACTAAATTTATATTAAAACATTTTTGAACCAGCCGTAATTTGAACCAATAAGTATACCTAGACTAGGGTGGTAAATAGGCACAAATGAAATTAATAAATCAATTTGTAAAACTGCTGGTGCCATTTATACAGAACAGACACATGAAAAAGACGGAAAAATGGCGGAAGTGTGGCAAAAATGGTTTTAAAAAAACATACATAAAATACGGTAGAAAAATCATAAATTAGATATAATGTAATGTATCACAAAAACCAAATGTATCATAATATAGGTGATATTTGTAAATTATCCATCTTCTTCCGCTTATCCGATGTAGGATGGCGGGGGCAGCAACCTATACAAAGAAGCCCAGACTGTCCTTTCCCCAGCCACTTTGTCGAGCTCCTCCCGGGGGATCCCGAGGAGTTCCCAAAATAATATCAATCTCACGGAGATTCCCGAGCCATTTTGAGAGATAATGACGAAGCCAGTCACGTGATCGCATGACGTCGCACTGGGAACCAAAGATCCCTTCCCCATCAACAACAATGCTAATTAAGCAGAGTTTGTGAGAGCCAACAACGATTACTTTGGGAAAAATTATGATCCAGGAGCTTATATTTTTGAGCCTGAACACAAAGAGGATGAGCGATAAGTTTCCGAAACCGACTGCAACCCGGCGAATGCAGCTTTATCATGACACTGGCATCCGCACTGTTGCTAGGTGCTAAACATACAAACTAACCAATTTAATAAAACAAACACTTGCTGTAATATTTGCACTCTCGCTCGGGTGATGATCGACGGGACGCTCACATAATTCCGTTAAGAGGGGGCCTCAAACTCGTGGGGCGATTGCGGCCCCTAAAACAATATTTTTTAATATTAAAGTTTAATGTTAGTTCGGCCCGCGAGTTTTGTATGAATGGCACTTTACAGTGTTGTGTGTGGAGCTCAACGAACCTACCAATCACGGTGAGGTATACAGCTCTCGGGGGCGGGACATTGATGCAGAGAGAAACATTTCTCAATGAGTGAAAGTTACATCAGTGTTGCCATGGAGAGTTTTCTTTTGTGCCTTGCTGGCTGCCTCGTTTCTATTGGGCACACGCGGACATTCGTCCCAGCGCACTGCGTTCACAACTATTCAAAAAAAGTTGTTTAAAGTTGTTAACCAGCGGGACATTACACGTATATGTCGTGGCTTACTGTGGTGGGCCACAAAAAGCGCAGAGGATAAGAGCGGTGAGTGCGACAAGTCCTTTATTGTCCACACTGTCATCCATCCATCCATTTTCTACCGCTTGTCCCTTTCGGGGTCGCGGGGGGTGCTGGAGCCTGTGTCCACACTGTCAGTGATTAAAAAAACAAAAACTACAGTGCCAATAGAACAAAAAGGCACCGCAACAAAAGGCTCAGGCACGAAATTGTTGGTGAGTTTTGGATGCGTTTTTGGAGTGATTTAAAGACTTAGATTGCTTAGATTAGCTGTATGCTAGCCGCATTTTACGAGCGTTTTTTTAATCTTTAGAATGCAAAAAAAAACAAAAAACGTATGTGTTCTAGTCCAGTGGTTCTTAACCTTGTTGGAGGTACCGAACCCCACCAGTTTCATATGCGCATTCACCGAACCCTTCTCTAGTGAAAAATAAAATGTTGTTTTTTTCCAAATTCAAGACTCAGTTATATGTTTTTGGTAACACTTTAGTATGGGGAACATATTCTAAGTAACAAAGACTTAATTTAGAGTTATTTGGTTAGGGTTAGAGGGTTAGGGCCAGGGTTAGAGGGTTAGGGTTATAATAAGGCCATGCCGAATAAGGCATTAATAAGTACATAATAATGACTAGTTAAGAGCCAATATGTTACTAATTTGCATCTTAATAAGCAACTAATTAATGGTGAATATGTTCCCCATACTAAAGTGTTACCATGTTTCTTTACTGGTGTACAAAATGAACCGTGCATGAACATCACTTTGTTCAAAGAACAAAACCAACACAGTGCATAAACTCACAACAAATTACACACCTGCAAATCAGTCTGACTTCTGCTGTTGCCGTATCCGTAATAAGCCGATAGGGAGAAGTTTTTATTTACACGATGAGTCGGGTGTGTCTTGACCTCCGCCGAACCCCTGAGCCCGACTCACCGAACCCCTAGGGTTCGATCGAACCCAGGTTAAGAACCACTGTTCTAGTCTCTCATTAGGACTGTGAACGATAGACAAAATTCCAAAAAGATTGCAGTTCCCCTTTAACAAGCACTTTATGCACACGTCTCTCTCGCCACACACCTGTACCTTTTTTCTTGTAACGAGTGTGTTAACCAGCGGGACATTATACGTATATGTCGTGGCTTACTGTGGTGGATCACAAAAAGTGCCAAGGACAAGAGCGGTGAGTGCTACAAGTGCTTTATTGTCCACACTGTCAATGATTCAAAAATACAAAAACTACAGTGCCAATAGAACAAAAAGGCACCGCGACAAAAGGCTCAGGCACAAAAACATTAATGAAGTATGGTTGGTGAGTTTTGGATGCGTTTTTGGAGTGACTTAGAGACTTAAATTGCTTAGATTAGCTGTATACTAGCTGCATCTTACGAGCGTTTTTTTTAATCTTTAGAATGCAAAAAAATAAAAATAATAATAATAATAATAATAATGTGTTATAGTCCCTCATTAGGTCTGTGAACTATAGACAAAATTCAAAAAAGATTGCAGTTCCCCTTTAACAAGCACTTTATGCACACGTCTGTCTACGGTGAGTGCGACAAGTCCTTTATTGTCCACGCTGTCAGTGATTCCAAAAACCAAAAACTACAGTACCAATAGAACACAAAGGCACCGCGACAAAAGATTCAGGCACAAAATCACAAAACACGATGAGCAGGCAAACAGGCGGGCAGGAAGTGTCCGTCGGCAATAACATTCCCCTATAACCCGGATCAATTATAGGGTCAAACCATTCTTTGTGGGTCATTATTTTGTATTTGCATCGCACTATTTGCATTGTATTTGTGTTGCCTCATATGATGACATTGACTACATATATTACTATTATATTTGACTTGTCTTTTATTACTACGTTTACAACAACACCAAGGTGTCATTTACGCTTCTTTTTCCACTAACAGCACAGCAGATAACACTCCGGTAGCAGTCGCCTTTTTGCACTCGCTATCCCGGTACTGTGTACCATTTACAAATGCCATGGTGTTCATGTCACCATGAAATACATTGACTACATATGTAACGGTGTAGAAACAGACGTTCATTATGCTTGCTTAAATTATGAATGAAGTGTTGCAACAGCGCCTGTTGCTGGCGAGAAGTGGGATGTACTGTACCTGCGGGAAGTGCTCAGAACTGTGACGCCTTCCAACTGATAATCCCGTGACCCAAGTGGACTCACAGTCTAACAATTTGCACTGTTTTGCAGGACACTGTAATAAAAGAAATTCATAATCCACCTGGTGCCAGTGATATGTTGAAGCGACAGCAGTGTGGAGCTGCATTTTGCCACATACAGTTGTGGACCGTCACATTGGTGCCGTGACCCGTCGAATTTGGCTCTTCACATCGGACCGGATCCATCTTGCTGGACGGCTTCTTCATTACGCCATCAGGTGGACAGGGTGTTAGCTGTGTGCACTATGTTCAATTTGAGTGTTTTACACGTATTTGTTTTGGTGTCTATATTGTGATTTTTGTGCTATTTTATTTTGATATTTCAAAATGAGCTATTTAAAGTTTGACACTAGTACACCCTTAAATATAAGTGTTGGCAGAGGTAGAGGGATCCCATTGGTGTTGCAGTTTGACAGTCCTGTTCAAGGGGATGTAGGTCATGTGGCGGGGGGTAGACAGGATCCAGAAGAGGCTCACTCAGTTAGTGGAGACAGGGTTCCTTCCCAAAGCCATCACATGAATACTACTTTGAACACACAGGTTACTGTTACACCCACAGCAGATCCCACTTTACAGTCACACAATGTAGTCAGCCAGATGAGTGACATTATAAGGCACGTTGGCCAGCAGCTAGCTGACAGTATAGTTACACGTCTAGGGCCAGCACATACTATGCAGACACCTAGTGCCTCAGGTGTTTGTGACACACCCATTAACACACTAACACAAAGTCTAGACTTCCCACAAGTGCATCAGGTATCACACAGGAAGGTGAAAGAACCTCCGTCCTTTAGGGGAGATGACACGGACACAGTGGATGTGCACGAATGGGAGGACCTGATGAGGAACTATATAAGGAGGTCTGACATCAACATGGAGAATCAGGCAGAAGAAGTGCTTGTCCACCTCAGAGGCAGAGCAAGAGACATTGTAAAATTTGGCACAAGGAATAGTGGCATTGATGTTACAAAGAATCCAGATGCAATCTATAGCCTTCTTCGTAAGCATTTTTCTGCTGTGCCCTGCTCACCTCTTCCCCTGGCAGACTTCTACACAACGTTGCCGAAGGCAAATGAAGATGCATACGACTACTGGCTGAGACTCAACCAAGCTGCTGACATTGCAGCTGACCGCCTCAGGGAACAAGGCAAGAATTTGGACTGCCCCGCCCTTGAGGTGACACGTATGTTTATAAAGAATTGCCCCTCCAGAGATCTTTCCATGACATTCAGATCAAAGACGATTGACAAGTGGTCAGCTGTGGAAGTCCAGGCTGTGCTGGATGAATATCATACAGAGTTTTGCTCAAAGGATGCTGCTGTGATGAGTAGGAAGCCCAATGAACGTGTGTATGTGAACAATGTTGATATGCTTCACACTGCAGTTGGTCATTCTGACACTCAAGAGGCTAACACAGCTAAGGGTACAGACCCGAATGCCTTTGAACGTGTCATAGCGATGTTGGAAAAGATTTTGCTGGAGCGGTCTGCTCAAGCCCGTACCCCTGCGGCCAGACCACCTAAGACACAGTTCTCCAGAATTGTGGGTCTGGATAACTCGCCTTGTGCTGTTTGTGGTGACATGGCTCACTCTGCTCTTGTTCACTGCCGTAGGAATAGACTCTGTTTTCAGTGCTACTCACCTGACCACGCCAGGCGCGATTGTCCTGCCCAGGCGAGGTTCACGCCAGCTGCACAGTCGGAAAACTGATTGATCTGCACCAGAGGGAGGTCGGTGTAGATCCTGTTAATAACCCTCCCAGTAGTTTTTCCAATTATTTAGAGTCGATGTTTGAGTCACTCAGTTCCGACATACCCTCAGATAGAACAGTTGTTTTCCAAGGCACACACAGAATTCAGAAGTCTGATAGCTTGTTCTACACTACTGTCACATCAGGTGGTATTCCCTTGAAAGCGATGATTGATAGTGGCTCTACAGGTTGCACATTAAGTGAGCGTGCTGTAGCGCGGTTGTTGGAGCACATTCCAAACATGAAGCGACACTCAGCAGATGGTGTTGTCATTATTGGATGTGGTGGCCATCAAGTGACCCCTTCAGCTGTTTATGATGTGGAAGTGGTGGTGTATGAATGCAAGTTGGCTGTACCAATGTTTGTTGTGCCTGGACAGACAGACGACATTATCCTGGGCAGTAATGCCATAAAAAAGATTCTTCAACTGATGAGAGGGACTGAGAGCTACTGGCGACTCATGTCAGAGCCTAGCAGCGTCATTGATGAAGATTGCCACCGGTTCTTTTCTCTCCTTTCTAACACAGAGAAATGGAGGGGTGAAACTGTGCCTGACAAAGTTGGCACACTGAAGCTTCAGCAATGTGTCATGCTCCAGCCGATGAGTGAACACCTTGTTTGGGGTAAGCTTCCTGCCTCAGCACCTTTGTCAGTTGGCAGCACAGTGATGATCGAACCGACCCAGTCACGGTGTAGATCAAGGAAAATTCTAGTTGGTAGGGTGATTTCACCAATGTGGGGTGATCCATACCTGCCCATGAAAGTCATCAACCCCACCAGTGAGCCTGTGATGCTTAAGAAAAACTCAAAGCTAGCAGATGTTTTTTCCTGTGTAGCTGTTGAAGATTTGTCTCAGCCTGACCACATCCAAGTTCACTCCCAAATTGTGTCTGCTGCTACAGAGAAAATGTCTAAGGAGGACATCAAGGCAGCGCTGTACAGGCTTGGTCTTCAAGATCTGGATCTGGATGCTTGCGCTATCTCCGACCTTTGGAGAGACAGGCTTTTCCGGCTCATCGAGAGACATGAGACAATCTTTTCGCGGGACAAGTTGGACTGTGGGGAAACATCTGACTTTGTGCACAAAATACATCTGGTGGATGAGAGGCCTTTCCGCCTGCCTTATCGCAGGGTGCCGCCAAATTACTATGAGAAGCTAAGAACCGCTCTCAGTGAGATGGAAGAAAAGGGCATAATTCGTAAATCCACAAGTGAATATGCATCACCCTTGGTTCTTGTTTGGAAGAAAGACGGAAATTTTCGCATCTGCACTGCATTCAGATGGCTCAATGCGAGGACAGTGAGAGACGCACACCCACTGCCTCATCAGGCTGATGCTCTTGCCGCACTTGGAGGAAATGTATTTTTCTCCACCATGGACCTCACGTCAGGATTCTATAATGTACCTCTATTTGAAGGACACAAGAAGTACACCGCCTTTTCCTCCCCCTTTGGCCTTCATGAGTACAACCGAATGCCACAGGGTCTCTCGAACAGCCCTGCTACATTTATGAGGATGATGCTCTCTATCTTCGGGGATGAGAATTTCACTAGCCTCTTGTGCTACCTTGACGATCTCATGGTCTTTGGTCCAACAGAACAGATAGCACTTGAGCGGTTGGAGATGGTTTTCTCCCGCTTGAAGGACCACAACCTCAAGTTAGCGCCAAAGAAGTGCCACTTTCTCAGAAGATCAGTGAGATTTCTTGGCCATGTTATATCTGAGTCAGGAGTCCAAACAGACCCTGGAAAGGTCGAGGCCGTTTGCAGAGTGCAGACATCTGACTTGATGGATAGTGATGGTGTCACTCCCTCTCAAAAGAAGATTCGATCTTTCTTGGGGATGGTGTTGTATTATCAACATTTTATTGAGGATTGCTCCATTAAGGCTAGACCCCTATTTAAGCACATCTCGGGTCAGAAGGCAATTGGTAAGGCCAGGCGAGGAATGAAGTCTAAATTGAAGCAGTCGAGTTGTGTCAAGCTGTCAGCAGAGAACTGGACAACCGAGTGTCAGAAAGCCTTTGAAACTCTGAAATATGACCTGTCCCAAAGGGTAACAATGGCTCATCCTGACTTCGGAAAGCCTTTTATTCTTGCTGTAGATGCTTCGTTTGATGGCATCGGTGCTATTCTGTCCCAACTCAGTGCGGGGGAAGAAGTTGCAAGGCCAGTCGCATTTGCTAGTAAAACGCTGTCAAGAGCCCAGCTGAACTATCCAGCTCACAGGCTGGAATTTTTCGCTTTAAAATGGGCTATATGTGACAAGTTCTCCCACTGGCTAAAAGGGAGGCACTTTACTGCATGGTCTGATAACAACCCCCTGACCTATGTCTTGACGAAGCCCATGCTGGATGCCTGTGAACAAAGATGGGTTTCAAAACTGGCAGCTTATGATTTTGACCTAAAATATGTGCCAACACCCAAGAATACAGTGGCTGATGCCTTGAGTCGTGAGCCCTTTGTGCAGTCCTGTGTCAGTCATCGTTTGGTAAAGGAGCCATATCTGTCTTTGTTGGATCAAGTTAATGGAGTTGTGAATGATACTGTACAACAATGCTTTCCGTTTGACCACCAACTGTCAAGCTGTTCGATCTGCAGGAGGCCAATCGACCGAAGGACAAGTTTCTTCTCAGTCACCTGGAGGTGCAATTGCCGCTGGAGAAGTGTCCGCAGTGTTGGACGCACACCGGACTGGCGGTGTCTCTTTGCTGCCAGGAACGAGCCCAACATCGCTACAGCTGCCCAAAGAAAATTCATCTGTTGTTGTCCCTCACAGTCAACTACAAAATCTTCAGCAGCAAGACCCCACCGTTAGCAGAGTTCTCTTCTATATGAACCGACACAAAAGACAGTCAAGACATGAAAGAACGACTGAGTCATGCTGTGTGCTCAGATTGTTGAGACACTGGGATAAGTTCAAAGTTCGTGGTGGAATTCTCTATCGATTGAAGAAGGACCGCTTCATGAACAGGAAAATCTTTCAGTTTGTCGTTCCAGACTCGCTGAAGAAACAGGTCTTACATGGCGTTCATGACGCAGCTGGTCATCAGGGCCGCTCTAGGACATTCTCTCTGGCCAGCGAAAGATTTTTCTGGATGGGAATGGAAAAAGATATTTTGAGACATGTTGTGAACTGCCAGAGGTGCATTTTGGGTAAGACACCTGAACCAGTAGCCCGTGCACCTCTTGAGAACGTCCGCACTTCGGTTCCCATGGAATTGGTGTGTATTGATTTTTGGACAGCGGAATCAGGTGTAAACAAATGCACTGATGTCCTTGTTGTGACAGACCATTTCTCAAAGTTGGCTCTTGCATTCCCCTGCAGAAACCAATCAGCAAAGCAAGTTGCCCGGTGCCTGTGGGACAGGTTTTTCTGCATCTATGGATTCCCAAAAAGGATTCATTCGGACCAAGGAGCTAACTTTGAGAGTAGGCTTATCAAGGATCTTCTTGAGATGGCGGGAGTGCAAAAGTCCCACACGACTCCATATCATCCAATGGGCAATGGTATCACTGAACGATTCAACAGAACTCTTGGAGGTATGATTAGGACCCTTTCCCCAAAATCCAAGTCCAGATGGCCGCAAATGCTCCAGACTCTGACGTTTTGCTATAACTGTACATTGCATGAGACCACAGGCTTTGCCCCATTTTACCTGATGTTTGGTCGTGTCCCACGCTTGCCTGTCGACGTTATGTTCCATCATGTCTTGGAGAACTCCACCGTTGTCAGCCACAATGAGTTTGTGTGCCATCTAAAAAGGGATTTCATCGAGGCCACACGGATTGCTAAACAGCACGCAGTTGATGAGCAGGATCGTCATGCTAAGATATACAACCGCAAGGTTAAAGGGTCACAGTTAGTTGTGGGTGACAGAGTGCTGCTTGCCAATCGTGGTGAAAAAGGGAAAAGGAAAGTTGCAGACCGATGGGACTCAACCCCTTTTGACGTTGTGTCTGTGAGATCAAGAATCAATGTGTACAGGATTTGTGATGCTACAGGGAAAGAAAAAGTAGTACACCGGAACTTGCTGCTCCCAGTTGATTTCATGACATTCCCCGGGTGTGATGAAGCCCAGGCAATTTCTGATGAGTCACAGTCAGATACAGATTGTGGCGATAACCAGACAAGTATTTTGTGTGATCAGGATGATGTTCAAGCACGGACTAAGGAATGGCTCATGCAGTCACCGGTTCAGGCAGATGCAGGAACTGATGATGAAATTGAGGATGATCATCTCGATGGAGGCTGTCAGACGGATGGCATTATGGAAGGCCAGTCTGTGGAATTGCCGATCAACCTCCCTGCCGGATCTAGAAGCAGCCACATGAGTCATGCATGCACTGAACTTTCATTTGACCCTGTAGTTCACACACCACATTTGACAGACATTCCTGTTGTCCTAGACAAATCGTCCCCACTACAGGTTGAGTTAGAAGAAGTAGTCTGCACACACCCACTAGACACTCAGGGACCCTTAGTCTCCACAAGGTGTGGTAGGAGTATTAGGCCACCCAATAGACTTATTTGGGAGATGTCATTCCAGAGGGTTGTTGCACCACCAGTAGCATGGGTGTAATTCTTTGATTTGATTTTGGGATGAACCGTGATATTGTTGACTTGTATTAGGACAATTGATTCATGAAAAATTTATTTGCTATGCTGGATGCTAGTAGCGCCACTGCTGGGCGTAGATATGTATGTATATGTGAAATGTATATGGCATTTCTAATGGTCTCTGATAGGTATAGGTTTTGGTACCCTCCTGTGCCTACACACTTCTTGAGGAAGAATTTCTGACATTGACTTTTCCGTTGTACATCATTGCCCGAGATCCTCATACTCTTTTTACTTTTTGTCGTTTATACTGTTCATGTTTTGCCTCACTTCAGCATAATTTAAGGGGGGTGTATGTAACGGTGTAGAAACAGATGTTCATTATACTTGATTAAATTATTAATGAAGTGTTGCAACAGCGCCTGTTGCTGGCGAGAAGTGGTATGTACTTTACCTGCGGGAAGTGCTCAGAACTGTGACGCCTTCCAACTGGTGAGACACGTTTTTGCATTGTCCGGGATTGTTTACTAATTAGTGAATATTGACTGTTTATATTTTGATTAGTACTTTGTAATGTACACATAAAAAGGTTCGCTAATTGGTATTGACCAAAACTGTATCTTAGAGTGATATTTTGAAGACAATAACACACTTTTACTGTGTAAACTAATTGGTGATTGTTGATGTGTTATTTAGATAATCCCGTGACCCAAGTGGACTCACAGTCTCACAATTTGCACTGTTTTGCAGGTAACATTATATTTCATGCCACTATGATTGTTTGGTTGTTATATAGCTGTCCTCACCTATTATTATGATACTAATGGTAGCTTGGCTAGGCCGCAGCCTGGTTTATCAACCCCATGGTTTGAAGCAGCCAATTTGGATGCGAGGTGCGTTCAGGGACATCCTGTAAAATGTAGTAACTGTCAATTTACTGTGTATTTTGCATATAAAAAAAAGGATTATTGTAAATTCAAGTATACCAATATCAGTACAGGTGAAACCAACTGAGAGAAATGAATATGATAATTAGTATGAAGATTTGGTTTGAACACTATACGATCACATCCAAATGTAACACGTTGTTTGTAAAATGAAACTGTGGTTTTATTATGTCAAACATCAGAACTGTGACGCCTTCCAACTGATAATCCCGTGACCCAAGTGGACTCACAGTCTCACAATTTGCACTGTTTTGCAGGACACTGTAATAAAAGAAATTCATAATCCACCTGGTGCCAGTGATATGTTGAAGCGACAGCAGTGTGGAGCTGCATTTTGCCACATACGGTAGTGGACCGTCACACATACATTACTATTTCATTTAATTTGTCTTTTATTACTACGTTTACGTGTCACCATGAAAAACATGAACATTGAGTGCAAAAGCAAAGGAGACTGCTACCGGGCTATTATCCGCCGATGTGCTGCTGAACAGGATGAAGTGGAAATTACACACATTTAGAGCTGAAACAATTCCTCGAGTAACTCGAGTAATTCAATTACAAAATATATTCAAGGAATTTTCGTTCCCTGGAGGCGTTGTTAAGTTTTTTGTTTTTTTTTACGGCATTGTGCCTCATTTAGTAGTCAAAGCTCACGTTTCGCACGGACTGTTTAGGTATTGCACAACCTGCCGCAGAAAGCAGCGGACAAGAGCCATAGCAAAATGAGGGAATTAAGAAGCGACAAATGTTGTCTAAGGTGTGGGAACACTTCACACTAAAATCGAAGGAAAACGCAGACGTATGCAAACATTGCAAAGTGGAGCTCGCATACCACAATAGCACAAGTTCGATGCAAATGTAAACGCAAAAGTTGTGTTAGTAAAATAAATGTTATTCATTATGATAACCAGGATGTGTTGTTTTACTCCCACAAAGTCATCAAATGCCGCCAAAAGCTGTTGAAAACTAACAACGCTACCCGAGCTGTCGTGTTTGATTAGCTTTTCATTAGTAACCACACGAAAGTAGTCGTGCAAAGTTATTCGTGTTGTTCAAGTCATGCAACCACATGCTACTTGGATAGCTTGCACTTGCACCCACTATAGTCTCTATAGCGATCTACATTTCTGCCAGTGGGTGCTCGGACAAGCGGTAAATCTGACGCTACTTTTCTGAGCATGCGCGGTTTTTGCTTGGTGGTGACTCAACACTGGTTGCACATTTCAAATGCAGTATTAAAGGCACTACCTAATCCACTTTTTAGGTGGTTATAATGTTGGCCCTGCGATGAGGTGGCGACTTGTCCAGGGTGTACCCCGCCTTCCGCCCGAATGCAGCTGAGATAGGCTCCAGCACCCCCCGCGACCCCGAAAGGGACAAGGGTAGAAAATGGATGGATGGATGGATGGATGGATAATGAAAACTGTTCTTATTGTTTTATTTTTGATACTAAGTATATAGTTTTATTTTAACTTTCTCAGGGAATATTAATTTTGAACTAATTATATATATATATATATATATATATATATATATATATATATATATATATATATATATATATATATATATATATATATATATATATATATATATATATATATATATATATATATATATGTGTGTGTGTGTGTGTGTGTTATCATCTCAAACATGTTATGATGGCAAAATGAACATTGATTACTATTTTGCATGCAAAGAATGCAATGAACTGTGTTGCATTCTTAAAATGTAAAACTGTTGTCATTATTAAGTGGTGTGTATTTTTATATTATTTATGTATTGTTGGCAGGTTGAAAACAGCTCAGCGGATTTGCGTGGAGAAACCACCATTTAAACTGCACCGTATAATAATCATCAAAAACGCACAAGAGACAAGAACTGCATTTATGCGGTAACATCACACAGCCCATAAGGCTGTGAGTGCACCTGTTTTTATTAGCACACACAAATTGGCAGAGGTGTGGACTCGAGTCACATGACTTGGACTCGAGTCAGACTCGAGTCATGAATTTGATGACTTTAGACTCGACTTGACAAAATGTAAAGAGACTTGCAACTCGACTTAGACTTTAACATCAATGACTTGTGACTTCACTTGGACTTGAGCCTTTTGACTTGACATGACTTGCTACTTTCCCCAAAACCTAAAGCTTAAAAAGTTATTTGGGAGCGCTCCGTAGCTTTCATTTTGTACGTGTCTGTCTATCAGCGTGTGTGCTGCGTGTCAACGTGTGTGCTCTCAGTACAACAGCCAATCAAATTAGATCTACATTGTTTTCATCACACAGCATTCAGCCAATCAAATTGCAGGACAACCAATGAACAAGAGTTGTCAAACAACGCGCCAGTGAGAAAGATTTATACCAAAGTTGGTTTCGTTCGGGTATAAAAACTACGACTTGGTCAACAAAAAACGAATTGCCGTATGCAAATCACGCAGTTCGAATATTACAGACGGAGACGCAACAACTTCCAACTTCGTTCGACATTTGAAGTTGCACAAAGAAGGGTAAGTTTTGAATGTAAGATAACGTTTATTGGCTAAGTAACGTGACTTTTATTTGCTGTGTAGTTAAATCAGTGAGGCTGTAAACTCACTGCTAACGTCATAACCATAGACATCTTGTAAGTAGACGCAGCATCGAGCGCTACTGCCTACAGGCGCAGACGAGACGCGGGGCCGCCATCTTGGAGTGGTGATCCGCTCCACTCAGTGCAATTCATTTGGCAGGAGCAATGAACTGTCAGCGCATTTAATTCATTTTACCTCACTGAATACCACTCATTTTCACGCGCTTTTTTGTCATACGTGTAGCTATGATAACGGACACATGTTTTATTATTCATAGTTTGCTTAACAGTAATATAATATTCTTATACGCTATAAGTGACCAGACGTCCGAGATCAAAACTGGGAATATAAGCCCAGAGAAGGGGGAAAAAAACGGTCAGCTATTTTTAAGTTGAAGAAACAATATGATTACGTTATATATACATGCGTATATCCTACATAAACAATGTATGAATACATTAGATATCTATATATCTTATAGACCGTATCTCTGTTGCTGCAGCAGCAGAGAGTTTATTCTGTCGTGACACTTTGTATTGATATTTTGTATTACATTCTTCCCTTAAATGATAATGTTTACAGTGATTGTTATAGATGTATTTTTTATGTATGTCGCTTTGGATAAAAGCGTCTGCCAAATACTTAAACTTATATAAACACCTGAAACTCTTTATATCAGCTAAAACCACCAATCTGTTTCACTGGATTCAGAATAAAACCAAATGCTGTCTTACCCAACAATGTTAGTATTTGAATATTGTTACTTGAAGACTTATTCCTGGTTACAATTATACTGTTAAGAAAGTATTGTCTTATATTTTGCCTAAAATGAGAATGCATAATAATCAGTGGCGGCTTGTGAATTTTGTTTTAGGTGGGGCTGAAAGTTTGTAAACCAAACCCCTGTAGGGGCGTCATCCTCCCCCAGAAGATTTATTTGTGATTTTCACATACAAATATTGAAGATCTTTGCTCCTTCTCAACTCTGTGGTGATGTTATTTTCATAAAATACAACCAATAGTACATTAATGTTAAATCTTACTTGTGAAAAGTAATCCCCCGATTCCTATTTTCAACAGTCCGCTCATTTGAGCAGGAAAACGCTGAACACCAGCCCGGCATCTTTGTTTTCTACCTGTCAACTGTCAGTTTAGGCTGCTCGCCGGCTCCTCATCACCACTTCAAGATGCAATTTGCTCGCGTCACAGCATCCAATACTGCGTCTACTTATAAGATGTCTATGGTTATAACATCATTTCAAACACAGCAATATGTTGCGTCCACTGCAGTTTGCTACCTTATTCATACTTTTTGTCAAGTGATTTTTTTAAGCAGGGTTGCATGAGGTACCAAACATAACGTTACGTTAGTCAATGTATCACACACAGTAACATAACGTTAGACGGCGGTCAGCAGCACCAAATATTTTAGCCACCTACAAAAAGACAAACATAGTCAAATAAAGGTCAGTTAAAATGTATACTATATTAAGAATATGTGTACATATTGCATAGGGCCCTGACATCTAAAAAGTACAACTCTGTTCATTGTTATGTTCATGTATTTGTTATGTTTTTCATGTGTACGCACACATAAACACACATACAGTATGAGATGAGATCAATGAGATAAGGTAAGAACAGAATAGAAATTGCTGTGGAACTAGTTACAATGCAATATGCCATGGAAATACAATGTTAACACTTTTGTACAAATAAGTACAGTTGCACTTGTTTTTGCAAATGTGTTTATTCTGTAAAGGAATGAGTTAAATGTTTAAAATTGTTTAAACTATTAAAATGACTGGTTAATAGTGCTATTATGAAGTGCAATGTCAGTACTATTTTTTTTCCTGCTATTTCAAATGCACTTGTTTTAATAAATAAATACAGCGGTTTAAAAGCATACACAATCTGTGTAAAAATATTAGTCTGTGGTTAAAAGGACTTGAAAGGACTCGAAACTCAAAATGCAGGACTTGTGACTTGATTTGAGACTTTCCAGTCTTGACTTTGGACTTGACTCGGGACTTGCCTGTCTTGACTCGGGACTTGACTCGAGACTTGAGGGCAAAGACTTGAGACTTACTTGTGACTTGCAAAGCAATGACTTGGTCCCACCTCTGCAAATTGGCACAATCAACCACGGACGCATTTCAGCTGTGCGTGTCAGCCTTCAATAATGAAAACAGGCGTTTAGGAAATAAAAGACAATTAGGCCAAAAGCAATGATTGAGGGCACATCTTAACATGTATAATTAAACCTTAATTAAGCAAAAATATTGCTCTGTCACCAAATAATAATATAAATCCATTTAACAAAGTCAAAATACAAATAAGGCAACAAGAGAAGTATCTCACTCTTCTCTTTTCTAAAGTAAATTTGTACAGCCGATATGGGCATCTACATCAACAACACGATTTGCCTGAGAAGCTGGACGGGACAAAAAATTAAAAATAAATAAATACAATTGAGCAAAAATATGATTTATTCGATTACTTGATTAATCGATCCGGATATTCAATGGAATACTCGATTACTAAAATATTTGATATCTGCAGCTCTACACACATTGCGTAAATGACGTTCTCCGTGCATTGAGACGTTCTCTGTAAAGACTCTGGCTGAACACGACCGTGACACCAAGTGGAATCCAAATATATTCCACATCCCCAAACATGTATCGACTTATTTTCTTACAAATTCTTAATTTGTTATTTTAGTTTTCATCTTATTTTCTGTTGAAAAATAAATATGAAGACATTTGAGAAGATTTGAATTTGTCCAACAAAGCTTTTCTTGTGGAATGCCTGGTGTGGCCCAGCATCACCCAGACTCTGCTTCCAGTGGCCCCCAGGTGAATTGAGTTTGAGATGATGAATTAATTGCGATCCTTACAAAGGGTTAAAAAAAAAGTTCCTGCAGGAAGTGTCTTTTGGGATCCATTTCACCATCTCATGGGGATGTGAAAGTTCAGCCTGTCAGACCATGGCCACATTTGTCTACTACCAGGTAAGAGATGCATAAATTATAATCAATTGACAGCTATTTATTTATGATTTTGAATGCATAAAAAAGCCAAGCATATGTGTTCATGTCTTACATAAGGATTGGGAATGATAAACAACACATATTGTTCCAATGTTTGCGTATTTCCAGTAAGACTGAGCTGATGCTATGGTCAGAGTGCAGAAGCGTTACTACCGTGATGTCACTTTAGGAAAATAGCTGAAGGTATTCAGAGCGGAATATTCAAAATGGCTGACTGAATTTGTGGCATTTTTGTATGTTTAAAGAGTGTTTTTACATATACTTTGCAGATTGTAAATACAATTGGATATGGTTTAATAGATAAAATTAAACACAAATAAGCATATAAAGTCAACTTGTTTTTCCACTCTACTGGTAGTTTAAAGAAAGGAACCACCACGCTGGTCTGCCAATGCAAAAGCATTTGCAAATTATTTAATAAAATATATATATATATATATATATATATATATATATATATATATATATATATATATATATATATATATATATATATATATATATATATATATATATATTTTTTAAATTAAAAAAAATCATTACAAATACTGTAGAAAAATGATAAAGTAAATATGATTTTTATTTTTAGAATTGTTATAATTTTCCTGAGGGAACTCTCCTGAAGGAATCAATAAAGTACTATCTATCTATCTATGTATAATTATCTAATATATTTTATTTAGGTAATAGCTGCTGTAAATTTAAATATATGGTATAATTAACATTATTTTACTTTGACATGTAAAATATAATGTAAAAATGCATTAAAATATTAGATATAATGAGAATAATATTTGATAAAAATAAATATATTTCTGTATTATACTGTATCATTTTTAATTTCAATGTATTTCAATGTGTCCTTTTTAAATTGTTACATCTTCTTATCTGTTTTCGTTTTACAGCTTTTGCAAATTAACCAAATGCTCTTTAAAGAGGTTGTAATTAAGTCCAAAATGTATTTTGTTCCTAAGCTTTATCAACAAGAAAAAGGTTGTTAGTTGATTTAAGAAATGTGCCCTTATAAGTGACAAGTGCAGCAACACGGAACTATTTAAGTTTTAAAAAATAGAGCTTCTATCACGCTATGTGGGCGCCATGGCAACATCCACAGAAGAGGAAGTGCAGAAGAGGAAGCCATGTTGGCAAACTACCATGAGAATCAGTCTGAAACTCGATTTGCTTTTTGAAACAGGTTCTGGCCCAGCTGTGATCCTGCAGGCTCAAGAGGAGTGTATAGCTGCCTTGGCACATTCCCCCTTTGCTTTAATTGATTTACTTGTTCCGAGCCACTGCGGGGGCGAGCGGGGGGTGCGTGGTGACCCTCGGAAAGGTCACACAAACACAACTCGCACAGAGGAAGCCTGAAACTGCAGGAGGTGCAGTTTAAAGCCAAAGTCTGTTTACATGACACCGTTTTTAACCCAAAACTGTTTTTTTAGCTGCTTGTTTGCAATTTGAGATGAAACATTCATAATCCTATTACTGGACACACGTTATCAATTATTATATACAATAATAAAGACAGAGGGTCTTTGATATTAAACACATCAAAGAAAATCATTTTTACTGACACTATTACATCTAATCAAGTATAAGATCAAGGTTTAAATAATTAAAATAATCTGCCTACACCCCAAAAACAATAACATTTTATTGTTTTAATTAAATTGTACTGTACTTTCAGCTTCTCCTTTTTGCTGATAAAATAATAAATCAAAATTGTGGTGCCTTCTTGGGATGGGTTCAAAATACTTTGAAAGACATGTCAGCATACATACAGTACAGACTTCCTTGAAGTTGTATAATCAATAAACAAAGAAAAGCAAAGATGCTTTGCCTTATAATTTATTTATTTTTTTCAACTATTCTAGCTCGATTTTTTTTTCATCCCTTTTGTGTACAGGTTCAGGATAAAAAGAGGTACTTGCACAAACATTTTCAGATTTCAGAATATATATTATACTGTGTAATAAGTAGCATGTCACTTTATTAGCTTAATTGGTTTTGTAATGGAGCTCTCAACTTGAAACACTTGTATCTCAAATCAAATTAATTCATTCATTCATTGAAATCAATCTAACTGGTGCGTGCCCCCACTCCCCAAAAAACTTGGACTTAGACTTAGACGGCATGCTAACACCGTAACATGCCGTAAAAAGCTAACCACGGAAAGAGATAAGATAGCTTCTGCGTCAACATGAAACGCTTTTAAGTTTGTAATGCACAACACAATGCAATAAGATACCAATTGGTACTGACTGGAAAACATGAACAATCATATTACAGTATCTGTAAAATATTAGCCCACATTTCATATTTTGTTTGTACGTCCGTCATGATACACGCATGACGTGCTTTGTGTATCATGATCAATAAAAAGTGTGACTCACTCGATGGACAGTTGTCTGTTAGGTCCAGCTGGCCGGAGATGTTTTTTCCGCCGTTTTTGGGTAAGCAATCCATTAATGTCAAAATAACTTGGCTTCAAGTTCCACATTTTGCAGCTTCGAGTCGCTTTCACCTCACTCTCTCAGCTTCCGTCTGCTCCAACGTCTCACTCTTTCTTAGTGGTGGCTTCTAGAAGTAGTAGTTCATCCTCCGTATATTCAGCTTCAAAAAGATAAGGTATTGAATCCTCATTTGTCCAAAAATAGTTGTCTTTGTTGTTTGTTACCGAATCTGCCATGATTAGAAGACACACACGCCTTGTTTCTGGAAGTAGAACACACATAAAATGACCAAAATACGGTAAAAGTTGTACATATTACATATTGTTATGGTCATGTCTGTTATTACATTATGTATAGAATTTCAGTGTGTATATAAAACGTTGATGGAAGGTTTTGAAGTTGTTTTAGAGGGCTTTGAAGGCTATAACGATGACCGCCATTAGCCGCATATTCTAAGCATTTTTTTTATCATCTTTATAATTCATCCATCCATCCATTTCCTACCGCTTGTCCCTCTCTGGGTCGCGGGGTTCCTGGAACCTGTCCCAGCTGCATTCGGGTGGAAGGCAGGGTACACCCTGGACAAGTCGTCATCTCATCACAGGGCCAACACAGATAGACAGACAACATTCACACTCACATTCACACACTAGGGCCAATTTAGTGTTGCCAATCAACCTATCGCCAGGTGCATGTCCTTGGAGGTGGGAGGCAGCCAGTGTGCCCCGGAGAGAACCCACGCAGTCACGGGAAGAACATGCAAACTCCACAGAGAAAGACCCCGAGCCCGGGGATCGAACCCAGGACCTTGTTATTGGGAGGCACACGCATTAACCCCTAAATCCACTGTTCTGCCACCATCTTTAATGTCATTTATAATGATTGTGATCGATATGCAAAATTCCAAAAAAAGTGCAGTTCCACTTTAAGTTGAGGTAGCACTGTACAAGCAATTTAGGCCAAGATAAGATAAAAGTGGGGGGTGCTGGAGCCTATCTCACCCCGAATGGGACAAGCGGTAGAAAATGGATGGATGGAAGATAAAAGTGTCTGGTAAGAAAAACATATCTTTCAAGGAAAAGATAAGTACTTTTTACAACCCTAATCTGTTTTACATTAGTTTGTCAATGGTGGCCATCACTATAATACATGTACCTCTAACCTTTAATAAAAACACATTTGCTGGGTGAATTCTGCTGAAGCAACAGCAGCTGCTGCCTTGGTCTCGTATTTGACGCCTTTGTTTTTCGATAAAATGTGAGCTAACATGTACAAAACCCAAAACCAGTGAATATGGCACGTTGTGTACATCGTAAATAAAAACAGAATACAATGATTTGCAAATCCTTTTCAAGTTATATTCAATTGAATAGACTGCAAAGACAGGATACTTAACGTTCGAACTGGAAAACTTAGCAAATTTTAGCTCATTTGGAATTTGATGCCTGCAACATGTTTCAAAAAAGCTTATCTATGATGGACTGATGCAAAGTGTAAAAGTGTTCTGTGGTCTGACAAGTCCACATTTCAAATTGTTTTTGGAAACTGTGGACGCCGTGTCCTGCGGACCAAAGAGGAAAAGAACCATCCGGATTGTTATAGGCGCAAAGTTCAAAAGCCAGCATCTGTTAAGGCACCATTAATGCTGAAAGGTACATTCAGGTTTTGGAGCAACATATGTTGCCATCCAAGCAACGTTATCATGGACGCCCCTGCTTATTTCAGCAATACAATGCCAAGCCACGTGTTACATCAACGTGGCTTCATAGTAAAAGAGTGCGGGTACTAGACTGGCCTGCCTGTAGTCCAGATCTGTCTCCCATTGAAAATGTGTGAAGCATTATGAAGCGTAAAATACGACAATGGAGACCCCCGGACTGTTGAACAACTTAAGCTGTACATCAAGCAAGAATGGGAAAGAATTACACCTGAAAAGCTTTAGAAATTGGTCTCCTCAGTTCCCAAACATTTACTGAGTGTTATTAAAAGGAAAGGCCATGTAACACAGTGGTAAAAATAGAATAGAATAGAATAGAATAGAATGCCTTTTATTGTCACTATACAAAGGTACAATGAGATTAAAAGCAACTCCAGTATCAGTGCGACAGTCTATAAATATGCAACAACAAAAAATTCCCCTGTGCCAACTTTTTTGCAATATGTTGCTGCCATTAAATTATGAGTTAATGATTATTTGCAAAAATATATATATATGTTTCTCAGTTCGAACATTAAATACCTTTTCTTTGCAGTCTATTCAATTGAATATAAGTTGAAAAGGATTTGCAAATCATTGTATTCTGTTTTTATTTACGAATTACACAACGTGCCAACTTCACTGGTTTGGGGTTTTGTACATTAACTTGCACACATCCTCGTTTAAAACGGTTTGTAAGGCACTAATATTCTTATTTCAAGCCACCGAAAACTTAATTCACCTGCAGGCAAGAGACCAAATTGCCTATACATACGTACTTACTTCAAGTTCTTGCCCTAAAAGCATCCTGATGGGTAGAAATGTGCAATGTTTTGAAAGATTTGAAAGAGGCCCGCGCAGGGCGTTGGCTCCCATTGTATCACTGGCAATGCAACCTGCATGGAAATTGGATTTGGAGGCCTTTTCATGACGTACGGAATGTGTTCATAGGGGTGGGGTGGACGAACGGACTAAGAATCTCTTCAAAGCATCACATTTACTGAAGAAGCCAGCGTCATTTCGCACCTTGATTAGTGTGGGAAGACACCGACTGGAGGTTATACTTGTCTGAATACAAATTCTTGTCATCTCCATACAACTTGTAATGAGAGGAGATGATGACCCGTTTCCACTTGTCTGCTTCGCAACACTTCTTCTTATTATTCTTCTTGCTCTCACCTTGTTTTAAGCAAGCAGCCAAAGTCATCCCCTTAAAATAGGCTAATTGTGTTCAGTTGACCTCTTCGGATGCAAGAGCCCTACAAGTTAATCAGCCAGCAAAGCCTCTTAGTGACAGCCAGCGCCTTAATTGCATACCATCAATCTGGATGGCAGCAAATCTTTGCATTCCAGCTGCATGGGAATGACCGGCCGTCCACTTTTTATCTGTTGACGATATGGCCAATGCACTGAACACAGATTATATTATACATAGGAGGACCTAGTGGTGTTGTGAGGGAGCAAGAAAATGCATATTGCAAAAAGTTTTTTCACATAGGAAATATACTATTATAACATATCTCCGACACAAAAAAAATAACACCACTAAAAAAACGCCAACAGCCATGAAAATCAATTGAATTTGTTTTAACTAGCCTCTTATTATCCAGCAGGTATAAAAATTATAATACAGTATTGCCGAAAAGACGATCTATCTTTTTTTTTTGACAGCCCTAAAAGGTTTACAGACAGACATAGGACGGAGGATCCTCTGTCCGTCATCTGTCTTTGCAGCAAGCTTGCCTTCTTTCTCACAGACATTTTAAAGGCCTACTGGAATGAATTTTTTTTATTTAAACGGGGATAGCAGATCCATTTTATGTGTCATACTTGATCATTTCGCGATATTGCCATATTTTTGCTGAAAGGATTTAGTAGAGGACATCACCGATAAAGTTCGCAACTTTTGGTCGCTGATAAAAAAAGCCTTGCCTGTACCGGAAGTAGCGTGACGTCACAGGTTGAAAGGCTCCTCACATTTCCCCATTGTTTACAATGCAGCCAGAGCGATTCGGATCGAGAAAGCGACGATTACTCCATTAATTTGAGCGAGGATGAAAGATTTGTGGATGAGGAACGTAGGAGTGAAGGACTAGAGTGTAGTGCAGGACGTATCTTTTTTCGCTCTGACCGTAACTTAGGTACAAGGGTTCATTGGATTCCACACTTTCTCCTTTTTCTATTGTGGATCACGGATTTGTATTTTAAACTACCTCGGATACTATATCCTCTTGAAAATGAGAGTCGAGAACGCGAAATGGACATTCACAGTGACTTTTATCTCCACGACAATACATCGGCGAAGCTCTTTAGCTACGGAGCTAACGTGATAGCACATCGGGCTTAAATGCAGATAGAAACAAAAGAAATAAACCCCTGACTGGAAGGATAGACAGAGAGTCAACAATACTATTAAACCATGGACATGTAAATACACGGTTAATGCTTTCAAGGCTGGCGAAGCTTAACAATGCTGTTGCTAACGACGCCATTGAAGCTAACTTAGCAATGGGACCTCTACAGAGCTATAAATAAATGATAAATGATAAATGGGTTATACTTGTATAGCGCTTTTCTACCTTCAAGGTACTCAAAGCGCTTTGACAGTATTTCCACATTCACCCATTAACACACACATTCACACACTGATGGCGGGAGCTGCCATGCAAGGCGCTAACAAGCAGCCATCAGGAGCAAGGGTGAAGTGTCTTGCCCAAGGACACAACGGACGTGACGAGGATGGTAGAAGGTGGGGATTGAACCCCAGTAACCAGCAACCCTCAGATTGCAGGCACGGCCACTCTACCAACTTCGCCACGCCGTCCCACACTATACTAAAAACATTAGCTATCCACCTACGCCAGCCCTCATCTGCTCATCACAACCCGTGCTCACCTGCGTTCCAGCGATCGACGGAGCGACGATCATAGATGCGGTCGGCGGTCCGGAGACGGAGGAAGTCAAGGTGAGGTTGGCGGCTAGCGCGTCTGCTATCCATCTCAAAGTCCTCCTGGTTGTGTTGCTACAGCCAGCCGCTAATACACCGATCCCACCTACAACTTTCTCCTTTGCAGTCTTCATTGTTCATTAAACAAATTGCAAAAGATTCACCAACACAGATGTCCAGAATACTGTGGAATTTTGAGATGAAAACAGAGCTTTTTGTATTGGATTCAATGGTGTACCAATACTTCCGGTTCAACGATTGACGTCACGCGCATACGTCATCATACATAGACGTTTTCAACCGGAAGTTTAGCGGGAAATTTAAAATTGCACTTTATAAGTTAACCCGGCCGTAATGGCATGTGTTGCAATGTTAAGATTTCATCATTGATATATAAACTATCAGACTGCGTGGTCGGTAGTAGTGGGTTTCAGTAGGCCTTTAAACATGCTAAATAGAGACGTAAAACAGCAAGCGCCGAACAGTTTTAGTCTTGATAAATCATATAGCAAGCGCTAAATGATTCTATTTGTATCTTCTCCTATTACTATTTTGGTCGTTTTTATACTCAGCATATATTCTGCATATATATATATATATATATATATATATATATATATATATATATATATATATATATATATATATATATATATATATATATATATATATATATATATATATATATAAAGACAGACACACATAATGGATTGCACTCTCAACTTTGCTCATTTTAGAGATGCAATCCTCTGCACACGAGCTTAGTATAACCTCTTTGTGTGCACTATCAACTTTGCACTTGTTTTAATACATAGTCTTTAGTAGATGAGGCCCTAAATGTAGCTGGATTGCCTGAAATATGTGTTCCAACTTGTACTCCCTGCTGATGTAAAGTTTGCCAGAACACTTAAGGCAGCGGAGTCACGACAGTGTGATGTGTTGTGCTGTAAAGCTGTCTCGCGTTTGTGTGGTTGCATCAGTTTATGTAAACACAGTCGCGTGAGCACAAAGCCGTTAAAAGGGAACTTCAAAAGTCTGCGGACTTTAGAGCGTTTTCTATTGGTGCTCCAGTACTCTGGAATGCCCTACCGGTAACAGTTAGAGATGCTACCTCAGTAGAAGCATTTCAGTCCCATCTTAAAACTCATTTGTATACTCTATGCTTTTTAGACCAGTTGATCCGCCGTCTCTCTTTTCTGCTCTTCCCCCCTCTCCTGCGTTGTGAGGTTATCAGGTGGCCACAGAACAGTTTCCACAGTTGCGCTAGCTGTTCCAAGTCGGGACCACTCCTCTGCATCAGTCGATGACGTCTCTGCGTTGCTGACTTGTCTACACGCTGGCCTCACTATGGACTGGACTCACGTTATTAACTGTATCCACTCAGCATCCATTTTACCGGTCACCGGGGGGAATCCACATCTGCGGTCCCTTCCAAGGTTTCTCATTGTGCCCATTAGGTTGAATTTTTTTTTTGCCCTGATGTGGTATCAGGGCATTAAGGGCTATATAAATAAACTTTGATTGATTGATTGATTGATTGATGTAGTATCAGACACATTCATGACAGAGGTATCCATCCATCCATCCATCTTCTTCCGCTTATCCGAGGTCGGTTCGCGGGGGCAGCAGCCTAAGCAGGGAAACCCAGACTTCCCTCTCCCCAGCCACTTCGTCCAGCTCCTCCCGGGGGATCCCGAGGCGTTCCCAGGCCAGCCGGGAGACATAGTCTTCCCAACGTGTCCTGGGTCTTCCCCGTGGCCTCCTACCGGTCGGACGTGCCCTAAACATCTCCCTAGGGAGGCGTTCGGGTGGCATCCTGACCAGATGCCCGAACCACCTCATCTGGCTCCTCTCGATGTGGAGGAGCAGCGGCTTTACTTTGAGCTCCCCCCGGATGGCAGAGCTTCTCACCCTATCTCTAAGGGAGAGCCCCGCCACCCGGCGGAGGAAACTCATTTCGGCCGCTTGTACCCGTGATCTTGTCCTTTCGGTCATAACCCAAAGCTCATGACCATAGGTGAGGATGGGAACGTAGATCGACCGGTAAATTGAGAGCTTTGCCTTCCGGCTCAGCTCCTTCTTAACCACAACGGATCGACACAGCGTCCGCATTACTGAAGACGCCGCACCGATCCGCCTGTCGATCTCACGATCCACTCTTCCCTCACTCGTGAACAAGACTCCGAGGTACATGAACTCCTCCACTTGGGGCAGGGTCTCCTCCGCAACCCGGAGATGGCACTCCACCCTTTTCCGGGCGAGAACCATGGACTCGGACTTGGAGGTGCTGATTCTCATCCCAGTCGCTTCACACTCAGCAGCGAACCGATCCAGTGAGAGCTGAAGATCCTGGCCAGATGAAGCCATCAGGACCACATCATCTGCAAAAAGCAAAGACCTAATCCTGCAGCCACCAAACCAGATCTCCTCAACGCCTTGACTGCGCCTAGAAATTTTGTCCATAAAAGTTATGAACAGAATCGGTGACAAAGGGCAGCCTTGGCGGAGTCCAACCCTCACTGGAAACGTGTCCGACTT
Source organism: Entelurus aequoreus (assembly GCF_033978785.1). Taxonomy (NCBI): domain Eukaryota; kingdom Metazoa; phylum Chordata; class Actinopteri; order Syngnathiformes; family Syngnathidae; genus Entelurus; species Entelurus aequoreus. Next base: position 37,445,190 of record NC_084734.1, read on the forward strand.
ACTGCCGGCAATGCGGACCAAACTCTGGCACTGATCATACAGGGAGCGGACCGCCACAATCAGACAGTCCGATACCCCACACTCTCTGAGCACTCCCCACAGGACTTCCCGAGGGACAGGGTTGAATGCCTTCTCCAAGTCCACAAAACACATGTAGACTGGTTGGGCAAACTCCCATGCACCCTCAAGGACCCTGCCGAGAGTATAGAGCTGGTCCCCAGTTCCACGACCAGGACAAAAGCCACACTGTTCCTCCTGAATCCGAGGTTTGACTATCCGGCGTAACCTCCTCTCCAGTACACCTGAATAGACCTTACCGGGAAGGCTGAGGAGTGTGATCCCACGATAGTTAGAACACACCCTCCGGTTCCCCTTCTTAAAGAGAGGAACCACCACCCCGGTCTGCCAATCCAGAGGTACCGCCCCCGATGTCCACGCGATGCTGCAGAGTCTTGTCAACCAAAACAGCCCCACAGCATCCAGAGCCTTAAGGAACTCTGGGCGGATCTCATCCACCCCCGGGGCCTTGCCACCGAGGAGCTTTTTAACTACCTCTGTGGATTAACTACGGTCAAAGTATTGGACAGGACGTCGAAATGTGTAATAAAGTTCAACTTTATATAAGAAAAAAATGGGGATACAAACGGTACAAAACGATCTTTATAACTTGTTATCTGTCATTCACTTTACCCGTAGGCTCGTAATTCTCATCTCAACAACCACAATGCACCTGCTCCCGGTCTTTCTAACATCCGGTTTGCCGCAATGCATTGTGGAACATGCAGTCTTTTAGTTTACCCTTTGTTAGGCTATTGAGTAGAAACAACTCAATTCAATGTCAGTGTTTCTCAAATAATCAATATCAAATACATGTATAATTCAAAACAATTCCCTTTTAACTCTTTTTAGCTGTAAATATTAATAGATCAATTTATCAGCAATTAAATCAAACATGCAAATTAGGAATGATCATTACACATGAACTATATAACCCATTAGTTACAACATCCTCCCCCCATGAACTACGTTCATCTAAATCTCAAGACAGTACAGTAACTGAATAGGTCTTCTTAGCAAAATCCCTGAGGGAGTGCGGACTATGCACGACCTGACAAGTCCATCTCGGCCGGTAAACAGTTCTGTGATTCTTCCCAGTTTCCAGGTTTGTCTGGGGGTGTTGTCCTCTCCAATGAGTACAACGTCACCCACTTTCAGTGGGGTGGGTGTTGGTGTGTCACAACAGTGTGCTGACTTCAAGTCCAGTAGGTAATCCTTACGCCAGGCGTTCCAGAAGCTGGTTGTGAGTCTCTGTCTGTACTTCCATCTTCGAGTGATCTCTGCCTTGTTTGCAGTTGTGTGCTGAAAGTTAGCAGGGAAGGGCTTTGGTGGCAGAGAGGTCAGCCGTTTTCCCACCAGAAAGTGGGCTGGGGTCAGCGGCTGTGGTTCATCCACTTCATTGTGCACAAATGTCAGAGGCCTTGAGTTTATGATCGCCTCTACTTCTGTCAGTATTGTGCACATCTCTTCAAAGTTGAGTGAAGCTCTCCCTAAAACTTTCTTCAGGCATGTTTTTACTGATCGGACGAGCCTCTCCCAGAATCCACCCCACCAGGCTGCTCGCTCTGCAATGAACTTCCAGGTGATGCCCTTTTCTGAGAAGAACTCTAACAGCTGGGGTTCTTTGATAGCCTTCCACAGCTCCTTCAGGTCTTGATCAGCTCTCTTGAATGTTCTGGCATTGTCTGAGTAGATTATTTTGCATAATCCTCTTCTGGAGATGAATCTTTTCAACGCTAACAGGAATGTCTCTGTTGACTGATCTGAGACCAGTTCCAGGTGTACTGCTCTGGTAACAGCACAGGTGAATAGCGCGATGTATGACTTTTTCCCAGAATCATCTGTTTTCACATAAAGTGGCCCTGCAAAATCCACACCCGTGACTTCGAATGGTGGGGATTCAGTTATTCGGTCTTTGGGCAAGGGCGCAGTGATCTGCTGTCCGGCCTTTGCCTTGAATCTTTTGCAAACTGTGCAGCTGGCCACAGTTCTCTTCACTAGCTGCCTGGCACGCAGGATCCAGTATCCAAGATGGCGGCGCTTCAAGGCAGCGGCTTCTTGCGAGCGCTCCTGGAAGTGTAGACCGATTTGGCAAAAATACCCCTCAATTCAGTCAATTTCATGGCTGGCTCACAGCGTGTTCACTCCGTGATCACTTACGACCGACTTACGATTCTGGATGTGGAGAGATCGGGCCATTTTGGGCTGAAAGATGCGTGTACGGTGGACCTACTCGCTAGCTTGGGAATTCTTCGCGAGCTACATCCAGCAGTGGCCTTTGAAGCAGCGGCGTCCACTACCAGCGGAGACCGTCAACGAAAGAGACGTAAGCGATGCGCTCGGAAGCAGAAGCGGGGGTGTCGGGCGGGGCTAACAACAAAGCTAAATGCATTGTTGTTAGTGGGGCTAACGAAAAAGCTAAATGCTAATCCACAAAGAAGCGCTAATAAGGAGTCTGTTAAGCTAGAACTAGCCAGCGCCAGGCTGGATAATCCCTGCACACATAGCAATTCTCTTAGAATAATATACAACTCACATAATGTTTTTTCTGCGTCAGAGGTGGACATGCATTTTACTGAGGTGGCAAACAATCTAAAAATTCCTGTCATATCAATTCCTAGATATGGTCGAAATTATTTAAAGTGCACTACGCATAATAAACGTAACATTATTAATATTGCTACTACGGATACTTTCAACAAAAACTCCTCAAAACAGCCCACTACCTATAATATGGGCTTTTTAAACATTATTATTATTATTATTATAGAGGTTTATTTGAAATAGGGACAGATACAAAAACATAGACATCTGAAACAGTTATCCGATGCATGCATCACAGTGTTTGTAGCCAAAGCTAATTTACAACACTTGTCCCCAACAACAACAACAACAACAACAACACAGATCCAACATCATTAAAATAGGAAAATAAAAAATAGAGTGAGTTGATAATAATGATAATAGTAATAACACAGACAAAGTGCAAACTAGATAAAAGCCAATAATAATAATAATAACACGGACAAAGTGCAGACTAGATAAAAACCAATTAGTAAAAATGAGTAAAAACTAAACATGGGAACACGATTGTTGCTCAACTAGCCATAATTTTGTTTGTTTTTTGAAAGTGACAAGTGCAGGTATACTTTTCAAAGTGTCCGGTAAAGAGTTCCATAGTTGTGGTCCTTTTATTGAAAAGGCAGTCTGGGCAAAAGATGTTCTACGGAATGGAACACAACAGTTGCCTTTTGACACTGCTCGGGTGGTAGATCTGGTACCACTTTGCAGTCTTGTAATTGCCTTGCAGAGCAATTGGGGAGCAGAGTTATGCAAGCATTTAAAAACCAGTTTGACTGTGTGTAACAAAATAAAATTGGTAAAACTTAAAATATTGTATTTGGTTAAAATTTGGCAATGATGATATCGTATACTACATAAGGTCATTGTCTTCCAAAACGTTATTAGTTAATGAAGTCATCAGAGACAACCATCTTGATGTCGTTGGTCTAGCCGAGACCTGGCTCAAACCAGACGAATTTTTTGCGCTGGGTGAGGCGTCTCCTCCTGGCTATACGGGAACGCATATTGCCCGCCCCATTAAAAGGGGTGGGGGTGTTGCACTAATATACAACAAAAACTTTAGCCTTACCTCGGACCTAAATAATAAATATAACTCGTTTGAGGTGCTTACTGTGAGGTTTGTCACACCGCTGCCTCTGCACCTGGCTGTCATCTACCGCCCCCCAGGGCCCTATTCGGACTTTATCAATGAATTTTCAGAGTTCGTTGCTGATCTAGTGACGCACGCCGACAATATAATCATAATGGGAGACTTTAACATCCATATGAATACCCCATCGGACCCTCCATGCGTGGCGCTCCAGACTATAATTGATAGCTGTGGTCTTACACAAATAATAAATGAACCCACGCATCGCAACGGTAATACGATAGATCTAGTGCTTGTCAGGGGTGTCACCACCTCTAAGGTTACGTTACTCCCGTACACTAAAGTAATGTCCGATCATTACCTTATAAAATTCGAAGTTCTGACTCATTGTCAACAAACTAATAATAATAATAATAACTACTATAGCAGCCGCAACATTAATACTGCCACAACGACGACTCTTACTGACCTACTGCCTTCGGTAATGGCACCATTCCCAAATTATGTGGGCTCTATTGATAACCTCACTAACAGCTTTAACGACGCCCTGCGCGACACCATTGATAGTGTAGCACCGCTAAAGCTAAAAAGGGCCCCTAAAAGGCGTACCCCATGGTTTACAGAAGAAACTAAAGCCCAGAAATTATCATGTAGAAAGCTGGAACGCAAATGGCGTGCGACTAAACTTGAGGTTTTCCATCAAGCATGGAGTGATAGTTTAAAAACTTATAAACGCATGCTTACCTCAGCTAAAGCTAAATATTACTCAAATCTCATCCACCTCAACAAAAATGATCCTAAATTTGTGTTTAGTACAGTAGCATCGCTAACCCAACAAGGGACTCCTCCCAGTAGCTCCACCCACTCAGCAGATGACTTTATGAATTTATTTAATAAGAAAATTGAAGTCATTAGAAAAGAGATTAAAGACAATGCATCTCAGCTACAACTGGGTTCTATTAACACAGGGGTCGGCAACCCGCGGCTCGAGAGCCGCATGCGGCTCTTTAGCGCCGCCCTAGTGGCTCTCTGGAGATTTTTCAAAAATGTATGAAGAATGGAAAAAGATGAGGGGGAAAAAAAATCTATTTTTTTGTTTTAGTATGGTTTGTGTAGGAGGACAAACATGACACAAACCTCCCTAATTGTTATAAAGCACACTGTTTCTATTAAACATGCTTCACTGATTCGAGTATTTGGCGAGCGCCGTTTTGTCCTACTAATTTTGGCGGTCCTTGAACTCACCGTATAGTTTGTTTACATGTATAACTTTCTCCGACTTTCTAGGACGTGTTTTATGCCACTTCTTTTTCTGTCTCATTTTGTCCACCACACTTTTAACGTTGTGCGTGAGTGCACAAAGGTGAGTTTTGTTGATGTTATTGACTTGTGTGGAGTGTGAATCAGACATATTTGGTCACTGCATGACTGCAAGCTAATCGATGCTAACATGCTATTTAGGCTAGCTATATGTACATATTGCATCATTATGCCTCATTTGTAGCTATATTTGAGGTCATTTAGTTTCCTTTAAGTCCTCTTAATTAAATGTATATCTCATGACACATGTAATATGGCTTTTAATTTTTTGCAGCTCCAGACAGATTTGTTTTTGTATTTTTGGTCCAATATGGCTCTTTCAACATTTTGGGTTGCCGACCCCTGTATTAACACAAATACGACTGTATATACGACGGACACTGCCCTCCAAAATAGTTTCTCTCTCTTTGATGAAATAACATTGCAGGAATTGTCAAAATGTGTAAATGGGACAAAACAAACAACATGTTTACTTGACCCAATTCCTGGGAAACTTATCAAGGAACTTTTTGTTTTATTAGGTCCATCAGTGTTAAATATTATAAACTTATCACTTTCCTCTGGTACTGTTCCCCTAGCATTCAAAAAAGCGGTTATTCATCCTCTACTCAAAAGACCTAACCTCAATCCTGACCTCATGGTGAACTACCGGCCGGTGTCCCACCTTCCGTTTATCTCGAAAATTCTCGAAAAAATTGTCGCAAAGCAGCTAAATGAACACTTAGCGTCTAACAATCTCTGTGAACCTTTTCAATCCGGTTTCAGGGCAAATCACTCTACGGAGACAGCCCTCGCAAAAATGACTAATGATCTATTGCTAACGATGGATTCTGATGCGTCATCTATGTTGCTGCTTCTTGATCTTAGCCCCGCTTTCGATACTGTTGATCATAATATTTTATTAGAGCGTATCAAAACGCGTATTGGGATGTCAGACTTAGCCTTGTCTTGGTTTAACTCTTATCTTACTGACAGGATGCAGTGTGTCTCCCATAACAATGTGACCTCGGACTATGTTAAGGTAACGTGCGGAGTTCCCCAGGGTTCGGTTCTTGGCCCTGCACTCTTTAGTATTTACATGCTGCCGCTAGGTGACATCATACGCAAATACGGTGTTAGCTTTCACTGTTATGCTGAGGACACCCAACTCTACATGCCCCTAAAGCTGACCAACACGCCGGATTGTAGTCAGCTGGAGGCGTGTCTTAATGAAATTAAACAATGGATGTCCGCTAACTTTTTGCAACTCAACGCTAAGAAAACGGAAATGCTGATTATCGGTCCTGCTCAACACCGACATCTATTTAATAATACCACCTTAACATTTGACAACCAAACAATTAAACAAGGCGACTCGGTAAAGAATCTGGGTATTATCTTCGACCCAACTCTCTCGTTTGAGTCACACATTAAGAGTGTTACTAAAACGGCCTTCTCTCATCTCCGTAATATCGCTAAAATTCGTTCCATTTTGTCCACAAGCGATGCTGAGATCATTATTCATGCGTTCGTTACATCTCGTCTCGATTACTGTAACATTTTATTTTCGGGCCTCCCTATGTCTAGCATTAAAAGATTACAGATGGTACAAAATGCGGCTGCTAGACTTTTGACAAAAACAAGAAAGTTTGATCATATTACGCCTATACTGGCTCACTTGCACTGGCTTCCTGTGCACCTAAGATGCGACTTTAAGGTTTTACTACTTACGTATAAAATACTACACGGTCAAGCTCCTGCCTATCTTGCCGATTGTATTGTACCATATGTCCCGGCAAGAAATCTGCGTTCAAAGAACTCCGGCTTATTAGTGATTCCCAGAGCCCAAAAAAAGTCTGCGGGCTATAGAGCGTTTTCTATTCGGGCTCCAATATTATGGAATGCCCTCCCGGTAAAAGTTAGAGATGCTACCTCAGTAGAAGCATTTAAGTCTCATCTTAAAACTCATTTGTATACTCTAGCCTTTAAATAGACTCCCTTTTTAGACCAGTTGATCTGCCGTTTCTTTTCTTTTCTTTTCTACTCTGCTCCGGGGTGGACCGCTAGCCTGTTCATCGGATGGGGACATCTCTACGCTGCTGACCCGTCTCCGCTCGGGATGGTTCCTGCTGGCCCCACCATGGACTGGACTTTCGCTGATGTGTTGGACTTTCACAATATTATGTCAGACCCACTCGACATCCATTGCTTTTGGTCTCCCCTAGAGGGGGGGGGGGGGGGGGTTACCCACATATGCGGTCCTCTCCAAGGTTTCTCATAGTCATTCACATTGACGTCCCACTGGGGTGAGTTTTCCTTGCCCGTATGTGGGCTCTGTACCGAGGATGTCGTTGTGGCTTGTACAGCCCTTTGAGACACTTGTGATTTAGGGCTATATAAATAAACATTGATTGATTGATTGATTGATCTCTCCCTCACTTGGACGAGAGTGTCTCTCACTCCTGAGTGCATCACCTTTTCATCACAGCTCTGTATCAGCAGTTCTGAATATCTGTGTTTATTGGGCATAATCCATGGGTGCTGCTCTCTATATGTGAATTCGGACTGCTGCAGCCTTCCTCCCACACTGAGCAGCTCGTGTTCATACAGAAAAGGTTTGAATTCTTTAATCTTGCAGTCATGGTTTAGGCCCTTTTCCACTTTCAGTTGTTTTATCTCCTGGCTGAAACTCTGTTGTTGTGTTGTCTTGATCCAGTACTTTTCTGCCTCGAAGAACTCGTCAGCAGTTAGATCCCCTTTTTTCTTTGGTTTTGTTTGAGCATTGGCTATGAATCTCTTTATCCAGGCTGTCACTCTGAGGACTCTTTTCAGCTTGCTGTATCTTTCCAGTTCTAACACTGGTTCAGTGGGGTCTGTGTCATTTGCAGCGAGCTGCACAGTGATCTGTTGGCTGGACCTTAGTTCTGCATTCACCTTGTCTGGAACATTTTCATTTTCTGTCTCCTCTGACTGATCAGTTGATGTCAGAACGCTGGGCCCGTTCCACCATAGGTGGTTCTGTATCAGACCTTCAACACTTTGTCCTCTTGTGGGGAGGTCAGCTGGATTTATCTTCCCTGGGATGTGTGACCATCTCTCAGGGTTGGTCAGTGACTGGATCTCGGTCACTCTGTTTGCAACAAACTGTTTCCACTTCTGAGCTGAGCTGCAAATCCAATGCAGTGTAATCATAGAGTCTGTCCACATAAAAAAATAAAAAAATAAAAAAAAAAAATCACTTCACATTCGTATCTGATTTGGTTCCAATTTTAGAGTCATCATCAAGTTGTTGGCTAGTCTCGCTCCAATCACAGCTCCCATGAGCTCCAGGCGTGGCAGAGCCACCCTGGATTTGGAAACGACTAGGCTCATTATAGGTTCTCCATCTGGCGATTCACCTTGTAGGTAGGCTGCAGCACTGTAGGCTCTTTCACTTGCGTCGCAGAACACATGTAGTGTTAGGGCATGTTTATTTTCTGGCTGCATGTCTGTTCGATACCACCTTGGTATGGCGAGCTGGTGTAGCTGGGGCAGTTCTGAACACCACTGTTGCCATTCTTGAGTCAGGTCAGGTGGTAGCTCTTCGTCCCAGGAGAGTCCTCTCTCCCACATTTCTTGAAACATGCACTTGATTCTGACTGTGAAAGGTGTCAGGAACCCGAGTGGGTCATAGACGCATGCAGCTAACTGTAGAACACTTCTCTTTGTGTTCTTCTTTTCTTTTAAGGTGCTCAATAGCGGTTTGAGGTCAAAGGTGAAGTCATCTGTTTTTGGTCTCCACACTAGGCCCATCACCTTGAGCACAGCTCCGTGTGTCTCCGATGCCAGTGTGTGGTCTGTTGTGCCCTCCTTCCATTTCTTCTCCAGCTCATGAGAGTTGGTCATCCACTTGCAGAGGTCCATGCCTGCGGTTGACAGCATTTGGGTTGCAGTTGCTGTCACATGATAGGCCTCTTCAACACTGTGTGCGCTTGCAATGAAATCATCGACGTAAAGTGACTCTTTTAGTGTCTCTACAACCTGTGGTTGTTTTGTTTCATATTGTTTTAGGTGTTTTCTGATTGTAGCTGCAAGTAGGAATGGACTTGGGGAGGCCCCAAACACCTCTCTAGTCATCTGCAGAACACGCAGCTCTCCATCCTCTTCTCCGCTTGGTGGGCCTGTAAGCCACAGAAATCTCACTGCATCTCTGTCTTTCTCCACTATGGAGATCTGCAAGAAAGCCTTTTTTATGTCTGACATAAAGGCGATTTCATTTTTTCTGAATTTAATGAGGACACTGAGGAGATCTGGATTCAGGTTTGGTCCTGTGAGCAGACAGTCATTGAGGGATGGACTGCCATCTTCATGAGACGACGCATCAAACACCACTCTCAGCTTTGTGGTCACTTTGTCTTCTCTGAGTACTGCGTGGTGAGGTAAGTAGTATTTCACGTCGTCTGTACTTGCGTTGTCTTTTGGCACATCCTCTGCAATGTTCTGCTGTAAATAGTCCTCCACTACTTCATTGTATCTGCTGTAGAATGTAACATCCTTCTTCAGTCTTTTCTTCAGACCTTCAAATCGTTTTTTAGCAACTCTGTAGTTGTCTTGGAGCGCTGCTTTGTCTGGTTTCCATGGCAACTCCACGTGATATCGTCCATCTTTGAAAGTTGTTGTTCTCTCAAATATCTGCATAGCTTCTTCTTCTGCTGGGTTCTGTGTGTTTTCACTTGTGATGCCCAGAGACTCTATTTCCCAGAATACACTTCGTTGCTTGGAGACAAGTATGTCCTCTTCAAGTGAAATGAACATGCAGGTTGCCTCAGCGACACTTGACATGCTCACTGGTCCCTGCACATACCATCCAAATGTGCTCTCCAGTGCAACTAATGTCTCTGTCAGTCGCTCCACTCTTCCTGAGACAATTTGCCAATAGTAGTCTGCTCCTATCAGGACAGATAACTCAGGATCATCATCATTATCTGGGAAGTCTGCTAGTTGTAGTCTTTTTTTCTTGAGCTCATGTTGAATCTGGTCACCGGGAACTTTCATCACAGCTGAGCACACCTGAGGTGTTTCTAAGGCCTCAATTTCAATTCTTTGCTGGTTGTCCCAGACATTCTCCAATATGACTTTCACTGTGTTGCGTTGTGACATTGTGGGGATAGAGGAGCCAAATGTGTGAAGAGTGAGTGTCTCTTGTCTTATTACTGGTAAGTTCAGGCTCTTCACAAGGTTTTCATGGATGAAGCTTCTCTGACTCCCTCCATCGAGTAAACAGCGAGCCATTTTTCTGCCTAATGGGCCTCCTACCCATGCCTTAGCAGTTTGTAGCAGCACAGTGTTATGTCCATCTCGTTTACTCTTCGCTGAGTGAGGAATGACTGAGGAAACAACAGCCCCTTCTTTAACATTGGGGGGCTGCACCTCACTTTTCTCAACGGTGCACACAGCAATGTGATGCCTCCTTCCACATTTTTCACATGCTGCATCCTTCACTTTGCATGTTTTTGCAATGTGTTTCTGTCCCAGACACACAAAACATCTTCCCATTTTCTTGATCTTTTCTTTGCGTTGAGGAATGCTGTTAGTAGGGCAATGCTCAGATTTGTGTTCTGCACTGTCACAGAATATACAGTTGTGTGTCTTCTGGCTGACTGTGTGCAGTGCAGCAGCAGATTGCATGCTGGGTCTGTTCATTTTTGTGCCATTGGATGAGCATAACTGCTTCCATGGCTTACTTTCTGGTTTGTGTTCTTTTTGGGTGTATGACGTTGTCATTTGCAGTGCTCTTTCCCTGCTCTGAACCTCCTTCTGTAGGAATTTGACTATTTCATCAACCTTCCATTCATCATCATCTCCCCTCTGACGGCTATATTCAAGAGCTATGTCATCTGGAATCATCTTCATTAAAATTGGGCATAGTAGGCTTCCATACGTGTCTGACACTACACCCAGTGACTCCAAGCTCCTAATTTGAATTTCACATTCATCATATAGCTGCCTTAATGCATGCACATCAGAGGATTTCTTCACAGGAGTTAGATTCAGCAGCCTTGACATGTGAGCACTGATCACCAGATCTTTCCTTCCAAATCTGCTTTTCAATAATGTGATAGCACTGTCATAATTAGCATCTGTAAGCATAAGTCCTGCTACTGCCTTTGCAGCTGTTCCTGTGAGGTACGTTTTCAGGTAGGTAAACTTCTCACGTTTGCACAATGCATCATTCGTGTGAATAGCAGTCTCATACTGGCTCCAAAACTCCTGCCATTTACTGACATCGCCATTGTATTTATCAATAATCAATTTCGGTAGCGTCTGTATGCTAATGAGTTGGCCGAGTTAGCGTCGCTCACCCTCTGCTGCGTTGATGCTTGTTGCTGCTGTTTTTCATCTTCTTTTTTCTTCACCATGCGCTGCGCGCGGCTCTTATACGAGATGACACGTTGTTTATAGTCCTCCGTATTTTCGATCTCGTGCTCCAAGTCATCCAACGCCGTGAGCTGTTCAATTCCATTGTCCAACTCAAATAGACTGTCCTCCTTCGCGGACAACATGTCCAATAAAGTACTCAAATTATCAATGTCCGGATCTGGCTTGGTCATTTCTCCGACTATCTGGTTCAAAAGACGTGTCGCAGTACCTCTGATTGCACCCCGTTTTCTTCTCATTCTTTCCATTTCGGTCCTACGTTCCTCTTCTGTCATCTGAGCAGCGGCTTTAGCTTCTCCCTCGCTCATCTTTTTCCGGGTTTTTCGGCACCAAAAAATGTAGATTAACTACGGTCAAAGTATTGGACAGGACGTCGAAATGTGTAATACTGCTCAGATGACAGAAGAGGAACGTAGGACCGAAAAGGAAAGAATGAGAAGAAAACGGAGTGCAATCAGAGGTACTACGACACGTCTTTTGAACCAGATAGACGGAGAAATGACCAAGCCAGATCCGGACATTGATAATTTGAGTACTTTATTGGACATGTTGTCCGCGAAGGAGGACAGTCTATTTGAGTTGGACAATGGAATTGAACAGCTCACGGCGTTGGATGACTTGGAGCACGAGATCGAAAATACGGAGGACTATAAACAACGTGCCATCTCGTATAAGAGCTGCGCGCAGCGCATGGTGAAGAAAAAAGAGGATGAAAAACAGCAGCAACAAGCATCAACGCAGCAGAGGGTGAGCGACGCTAACTCGGCCAACTCATTAGCATACAGACAGTCTGTGAAGCTACCGAAATTGATTATTGATAAATACAATGGCGATGTCAGTAAATGGCAGGAGTTTTGGAGCCAGTATGAGACTGCTATTCACACGAATGATGCAATGTGCAAATGTGAGAAGTTTACCTACCTGAAAACGTACCTCACAGGAACAGCTGCAAAGGCAGTAGCAGGACTTATGCTTACAGATGCTAATTATGACAGTGCTATCACATTATTGAAAAGCAGATTTGGAAGGAAAGATCTGGTGATCAGTGCTCACATGTCAAGGCTGCTGAATCTAACTCCTGTGAAGAAATCCTCTGATGTGCATGCATTAAGGCAGCTATATGATGAATGTGAAATTCAAATTAGGAGCTTGGAGTCACTGGGTGTAGTCAGACACGTATGGAAGCCTACTATGCCCAATTTTAATGAAGATGATTCCAGATGACATAGCTCTTGAATATAGCCGTCAGAGGGGAGATGATGATGAATGGAAGGTTGATGAAATAGTGAATATCAAATACATGTATAATTCAAATCAATTCCCTTTTAACTCTTTTTAGCTGTAACAATTAATAGATCAATTTATCAGCAATTAAATCAAACAAGCAAATTAGGAATGATCATTACACATGAACTATATAACCCATAAGTTACAACAACCTCAGCAACCTCAGCCCCAGAAATAGGAGAGACCACCACAGATTCCCCAGGCACTGCTTCCTCATAGGAAGACGTGTTGGTGGTATTGAGGAGGTCTTCGAAGTATTCCCTCCACCGATCCACAACATCCGCAGTCGAGGTCAGCAGAACACCATCCTCACCATACACGGTGTTGATAGTGCACTGCTTCCCCTTCCTGAGGCGGCGGATGGTGGTCCAGAATCGCTTCGAAGTCGTCCGGAAGTCGTTTTCCATGGCTTCCCCGAACTCCTCCCATGTCCGAGTTTTTGCCTCCGCGACCGCCGAAGCCGCACACCGCTTGGCCTGTCGATACCTGTCCGCTGCCTCAGGAGTCTTATGAGCCAAAAGAACCCGATAGGACTCCTTCCTCATCTTGACGGCATCCCTCACCGCCGGTGTCCACCAACGGGTTCTAGGATTACCGCCACGACAGGCACCAACTACATTGCGGCCACAGCTCCAATCAGCCGCCTTGACAATAGAGGCGCGGACCATGGTCCACTCGGACTCAATGTCCAGCACCTCCCTCGTGACATGTTCAAAGTTCTTCCGGAGGTGGGAATTGAAACTCTCTCTGACAGGAGACTCTGCCAGACGTTCCCAGCAAACCCTCACAATGCGTTTGGGCCTGCCAGGTCTGTCCGGCATCCTCCCCCACCATCGCAGCCAACTGACCACCAGGTGGTGATCGGTAGAAAGCTCCGCCCCTCTCTTCACCCGAGTGTCCAAAACATGAGGCCGCAAATCCAACGACACAACTACAAAGTCGATCATGGAACTGTGGCCTAGGATGTCCTGGTGCCAAGTGCACATATGGACACCCTTATGTTTGAACATAGTGTTCGTTATGGACAATCTGTGACGGGCACAAAAGTCCAATAACAAAACACCGCTCGGGTTCAGATCCGGGCAGCCATTCTTCCCAATCACGCCTCTCCAGGTTTCACTGTCGCTGCCAACATGAGCGTTGAAGTCCCCCAGTAGAACAAGGGAATCACCCGGGGGAGCACTCTCAAGTACTCCCTCCAGTGAATCCAAAAAGGGTGGGTACTCTGAGCTGCGGTTTGGCGCGTAAGCGCAAACCACAGTCAGGACCCGTTCCCCCACCAGAAGGCGGAGGGAAGCTACCCTCTCGTCCACCGGGTTGAACTCCAACATGCAGGCTCTGAGCCGGGGGGCAACAAGAATTGCCACCCCAGCCCATCGCCTCTCACTGCCGGCAACGCCAGAGTGGAAGAGAGTCCAGCCCCTCTCGAGAGAACTGGTTCCAGAGCACTTGCTGTGCGTCGAAGTGAGTCCGACTATGTCTAGCCGGAACTTCTCCACCTCGCGCACTAGCTCAGGCTCCTTCCCCCAACGAGGTGACGTTCCACGTCCCAAGAGTTAGCTTCTGTAGCCGAGGATCGGACCGCCAAGTGCCCTCCCTTCAGCTTCCGCCCAGCTCACATTGCACCCGACCTCTATGACCCCTGCTATGGGTGGTGAGCCCATTGGAGGGGGAACCCACGTTGCCTCTTCGGGCTGTGCCCGGCCGGGCCCCATGGGGACAGGCCCGGCCACCAGGCGCTCGCCATCGTGCCCCACCTCCGGGCCTGGCTCCAGAGGGGGGCCCCGGTGACCCGCGTCCGGGCGAGGGAAATCTGGGTCCATAGTTTTTATTTTTCATTGAGGTCTTCGAGCTGCTCTTTGTCTGATCCCTCACCTAGGACCAGTTTGTCTTGGGAGACCCTACCAGGGGGCATAAAGCCCCCGGACAACATAGCTCCTAGGATCATTGGGACACGCAAACTCCTCTACCACGGTAAGGCGGCAGCTCAGAGAGGACAAAGGTAATATATACAAAATGTACAGTATTTTTTTCATTTCAAGCATTTTCCTTGTCGCACAGATTTCATTACTCATAGCAACGGACTTGCAATTTATGTTTGCTTTTCTTATGGACTAGTGAGGATTCACAACCCTATTTTCTTAAAGCTGAATATATGGAGGACGAATTGCTGGTTATAGAAGCTGAGTGAGCACAAAGTGAGTGGCACACAACGTTATCATTGATGGAAAGGCTTCCTGAATTTGGCGAAGAAGACACTGCTTAAAGAAATTACATCACAACGAGAGAAAAAAAATGATAGCACTAAAAAACCCTGCAGTGGTAGAAACTTTTTTCCACCTACCCAAAATCAACTGAAAAAAAAACACTAATCAGAGAGCTATTTATTCACCTCTATCGCCACGCTCAGTCTGGCTTCATTGTTTGCTGAACGCAACAAGTTACGTAAGTATTTCTTAACTCCTAGTTTATGCTTCCTGAGCTAACTTGGTACCTTAGCTTCCCGTGCGATCGACATGTTGTTCCTTCTGCTTGTTTTCTGTTTTTGGTACGTGTTTAATTTTGAAGATTAAATCATGTTCCTACCTGCACGCCTTGTCCGGGGTGGTCCGTCTGCATCCCGGGGGAACGAACCCCGCAGTAAGCTGCGACCCCCCCGTCATGACAAGCTTGACCAAACAGACAATTGTCTATTGAGTACATCACTATGATATTGATCATGATACATGCAGCACATCATCCTTCTTACAACTACAGTGCATACGCTGTCAAGCTAGCTGTGTACAAACAAACATGAAATGTGGGCTAATACTTTACAGATACTGTAATATGATTGTTCATGTTTTTCAGTCAGTACAGATTGGTGTGCATTACAAACTTAAAAACCCATTAAGTTTCTGACACAGAAGGTAGCTTATGGCTAATGCCATAGCATACATTCGCAAGGCGATGTTAGTACACTAGAAAAACGGTTGCTCAGTGTTTGCTCTTACTATAACAATGTCGCTATAACTTGCTTGGTTATTATACAGGTTATAAAACATAAATGAAGTATTGTTGGTGGGTTTTGGATGCGTTTTTGGAGTGACGTAGAGACTCAGATTGCTCTTATTAGCTGTGTGCAAGCCGCAATTTACGGGTGTTTTTTTAATCTTTAGAGTGCAAAAAAAACAAAACATATGTGTTCTAGTCTCTCATTAAGACTGTGAACGATAGACACAATTCCAAAAAAAAGTGCAGTTCCCCTTTAACAAGCACTTTAATGCACACGTCTCTCTCGCCACACACCGGTCCCTTTTTTCTTGCCTTCATCTCGCTTATCCAATCCCCAGTCAAGGCTAAAATATTCTCCCGTGTCACATAGCCTCCGTGACAGATCCAAAAATTATAGCTTCGCATCAGCTACAACGCAGAACGCAGAGCTATGTTTGGTCGGCTTTTTTTGGACATCATTTTCCGGTCACTTTGGTGAACGTCTTCTTCTTTGGTTTTGGACCAATATGGACAAGAAAAGTGACTGTTACAGCTTCAACAGCAATGTGGGTGTTGGTTCTGTTGCCATTGTTTATTACAATTACTAACACCACACAGGAAACTTATAGCTAAGAATTGTGGTTTGCTTACTCATGAAGACACTGCCTTCTAGTGTTTTGGAAGAGAATTGCAAGTCACCCATCAGCCCCCATGAAAGACCTATAAAGGTCAGAGGGAACGGGGAGGAGCATACTTCAGCCTTCAGGACTTAACCTATACACATTCACGGCCTCACAGGAAGTCGTAAATAATACAACTATTTTCAAGAATACACACTCCCCACACTCTGGTGTTAAAACGTCTCCAAGCTCTGCAAAGGGAGCCACAACAAAGATGCTGAAGAGCCTCATGTGGCGCCACAGCGTAGAGCAGACCTGGGCAAATTAAGGCCCGGGGACCGCATAAGGCCCGTTAAGCTTTTCAATCTGACAGGCCGAACATTCCCCAAAATTTTTTTTAGATCTTTAAGATGGAAACTAGCTGCCATTATGATGTGCAGTGATGTTTTCAAATCACTGTAAGTCTTGAACTATACAAAGTATTTCAATGGTTGGTATCTGCATTTTTGCTTGATATACTAGTTACTCTGTGTGGAGGGGGGCATGGCCTGCGGGCCTGCAGCGGAACGGGGTGTGCCAGGACCGGCCTCGAAGTCAGCAACAGGTGCGTAGATGGCCCAGGTGGGCCTTGTTATCTAATCACCTGTCGCTCTGTATAAGCAGCAACCGGGAGGAGAGATGTTGTTGGAACTAGCGTGAGAGCGAGAGAGTGCCTGTCACTGCCACAAAAGACAATTGCTGGAAAGCAACCCACAGACTTTATTGAAAAATAAAACTGTATTGAACCTGAACCGGGCTATCATGTCGGCGCTTGGTGGTCCAAAGAACCCCCTGGAGGGCACCCTCCACAATTTACATCTCTCCTCCCGGTTGCTGTTTATACAGAGCGACAGGTGATTAGATAACAAGGCCCACCTGGGCCATCTCCGCACCTGTCGCTGACTTCGAGGCTGGTCCTGGCACACTCTGTTCCACTGCAGGCCCGCAGGCCACGCCCCCTCCCCACTATGGTAATCTAATTAGTTACTATGGTAATTAAATTAGTTACTATGGTAATCTAAGTCACAGCAGCTCAGACGAGGCACCAAGCAGTGTGGGTGGGGAGCGTTTCCACAGAGTGTTTCCAGAGCGGCCAGCCTGAAATGCGGGTGTCAGGGACAGACGCGGATGGAGATTTTTACAACACAGTTCTAAAGCTTAGTGATATATCAGATGTATCAGATCGCAGGTGGGGGTTTTTTTAGCCTTCGCGTTCATATTTTTCTGTTTGTTGCATTTTTATTGCGTTTTGCTTGATTGTAAAATATGTGGACGGAGAGGGGGTGTGACGTTCATATGTTGTCAATATTCAGTGTTTTATCGTTCATAGTTAATATTGTAAATTCCACATTCTTTATTTTCATGTACATTCTGGGTGTCTCATTCAGTAAAAAAATTTAAAATTCCATTCCGTTTTTTAAGGCGGTCTGTCATAAAATTTTTAGCATTCAGACATTATTGTGAGGTTTGGTATTAGTGTTCCTAAAAATAGATATACCGGCCCCCAGACACATTTTTTTCTCTAAATTTGGCCCCCCGAGGCCAAAAACATTGCCCAAGCCTGGCGTAGAGCTAGCCTAGCCTAGCAAAGCCTGGTCAAATCTAGTCTGTGCATGTGGACAAAAGTCCAAAACGTATCTAAAAAATAAAACAATTTTCCCCAATTGTTAATGTTTTGATCAACAGCGGTGCACTTACCGCACTCCCAACGATGCAATGCCTTGATGGCGGCTGTTACAACCATCTTGCCGTTCTACTGCTTGCATTTGGGCCCCTCTGTGTTTGGGGGCCTTTTGTGTTCACCAGATCGTTGAAGGCAAAACAAACTGAGCAGCGTGACAATAATAAAAGGGGAATGCATCAGGGGCGGGGCGGATTCATTTTTTTGCGACGGTCCAGCTCATCTGCCCGCCCCATGCTGGGCTACTTGCACTTTATCCCGGCAAGTAAGGGGAAGACACTAACATTTTTTCCACAAAGCAATAACTTCCCACCATGACATCGAACCAACATTGCTCCAGTGTGCCTCGCCTCTCGCTGTGAGAATGTCAGACGGGCTCTTTTCATGTAGGGGGTAGGGGGGTGATGGGGGGTCCTATCTGATTTACTTTGGGTACGGCGCCTGTTTGTACAGGGTCTTGTTTCATTTGAATATCAAAGCCTGCGGGTGGGGTGGCCAGACACTTTAAATGCAATATTTCTGACTTCCCTCAAGGAATGTGACCGCCGACAAAAGAAAGCTGATCAGCTGAGACAATGAGCCTTCTGTGGTGGTAATCTATCCAAACTCTCCACCGCTAATGAGAGCCCAGACCTATTTGCATCTCACTGTGCGCCTCTCCCCTTGGTTAAAAGGCCACTTGAAGAATTGGACCCATTTTTTCTCCATTAAGGAAGCGTCATGGCGAACATGCCCCATCTGGTGTTATGTTTGTGTTCACCACGCTGCCAGAACAATGGAAAAGCGCAGACATCTGTTGCTCAGACAAAAGAATGGCACAGGAAGCTTTTTCTTTTCCATTTTTTCATGTCCTGGACCACAGTCAACTCACTGGCAAGAAGTAGAAATTCCAACAAAGATGGAGAGCTTTCAAGAAACAAAACAATGATGTGCAATTCAGCATATTTTTTTTTTACATAATTGCATGAAAAACTGAATGGTCGTGTTCTTTAAATGCTGGGGAAACATGCAATCCGTTGTTTCCTAAACCACTGCAGACCTTTCAAGCTTAGCAACATCGAATTAGTCAGCGTTTACGTGACGATAGCCCAGACAAACACAAAATGTTGTTCTTCAAACTGAAAATGATGTAATATGCATGCCTAGGCCACTAGTCAGCGTAGTTGCTGAGAAACTCCACCCAAATCTGTATGTTTAAAATGTACATCCTCCTGAGAACCAGTATCCTCTGTAGTAGTCAGTAAATCACTTCATCCAATGATAACTGGATAACTTTGCCAGCATCGATAAATTGACATCTGTGCTTGTTTTCTTCATCTCTTCCTTTCAATCAGGGTACAAGAGGATCCACTCTGTACACCAAACCCTCTTGTCAATCATCCATAATTTTGTCTCTGTGGGCGGAGGTGGAACCAGATGCATGGACAGAGAGCTTCACTAGTCACTAGTGTCTAGTCCAGGGGTCGGGAACCTTTTTGACTGAGAGAGCCATGAAAGCCAAATATTTGAAAATGTATTTCCGTGAGAGCCATATCATATTTTTTAACACTGAACACATGTAAATGTGTGCATTGTTAAGTAAGACCAACATTTTTAGAGTATAATAAGTCTCTTATTCTTTTTAATAACATTGTTATTCTGATGCTAACCAATAATAAATAAAATACTTCTGACCATTAACGTGACTTCTTGAACAGGTGCGGTAGAAAACGGATGGATGGATTAAAATGCATGAGAATGTTTTATATTTTGAAAGTTAGTTCTAACACTGTGATTACCAGCGGAATTATTCATTACTTATGGTGTTAAGCAATGTCAGCTAAGATTTATCTGAGAGCCAGATGCAGTCATCAAAAGAGCCACACCTGGCTCTAGAGCCATAGGTTCCCTACCCCTGGTCTAGTCGCTAGTCTCTAGTCAAGGGATGTCAAACATGCGGCCCACAAACAGGTTCAATACGGCCCGCACGATGATGAATTTTTGAATTTAAGAAACTGCTGTTCTAACAGTGTCCACTGGATGTCGCAATAGCAATTATGTTAGGCAAGCAAATAGTTTATACCGGGGAGAGCAAGTATACCAGCAAGAGGTACACGGTAAAGCGGGGCAGCGACTCCTCCCCCTCGACCCAGCGTGGAACAAACAGGGGTAAAATAAACAGTTGGTAACCCCACTTAAAATGCTGCATGAGAGACTGCACATTTATATGGCTCTGTGAAAATTACTGTCTTCTGTGCAAATTTAAAGAAAGTGAACAGTGTGTGATTTACTGCAATACTATCAGTCTTTTAAGTTTTTATTTTGGGTTTGTTGAAATTGTTCACACATCTCAATTTTGCTAACCCTTGATCAACTTCTGTAGCCACGTTGTTGCTTCCTCAATTTTGGTACCAAATAAATCGACCTTCAACTTGCAAGTCGCTTGACTTCTCTGCATCCTGGGATCACACCAACTGCAACCATGGGCAACCCTAGCAACTTACATTTTTATCATTATATATTATTATTGCGTTAGTGTTTAATTTGGTCCCAAAATAATGCTGACAATAATTATAATAATAATAATAATACCTGCAAAAATTTGTGGGACAATATATCATCCAGCCAAATGTATGTTTGGCCCAAGCCTACTCTAAAGTGGACATTTGTTTTTAGTTTATTTCTTTTGTCAGAGTAACCTTCTTTTTTTCCCCAATTTGCCCTGTTATGCAAGAGTCAAATGTTTACTGTAGAGGACACCTGTTTTCACGAGGATGTGCTGTAGGTAGTGCGACTCCACAGAACATTATTTTGATTGTGACAATTAGCCCCTTTTTCCACTGCACAGTACTTACCATGTTGCGATCCATCATATCAAAAACAGCCCTCAGCTGTGAGTACAGTTATATGACAAAAAAAACGCAGCAATTTGTTTTTTGAAAATTCCTCATGCATATGTTGGTAAAGAATGACTATAATGGCTGTGATGTACATACCAAACCAATATTTGGCATAGAAGGCAATGTGACTTTGCTAAAAGTCAATCTTTAAAAGTCAATCTTAGTATGGATAGTATTTATACCATGAGTGCTAGCATGATTCTTCTATACACCCAGAAAATTACTCGATTTTTTTCCTCACATACTGTACTTTGTGCGCAGCAGCGCCACGCCTATTATGTCACTGCAAACTATGCATAAAATGGTACTTATTTTAGTTGTTTTGTTTCAATTTTGATATTTGTATGGTTGTTACATTTATTATTATGTAATGTTATGGCTTTGGATCATGCAAAATTCCCACCGTCAGCGCTCTTGTAAACGCATCACCATATGCCAGATGGTCAGTACTAACTAACAGTGCTACAAAAAGGCATGCAGGTCTTTTTTTTCATGCACTTTCTTGAAGCTGTCATGGCGTTCCCTCCAGTGCAGAATTGTTATGGAGTTTGCATGGCTGCAAGAGGAAGTTAAGGTAACTAATTTGAGTACTGTAGCTCTGCCATCTCTGGATGAGTGCCTGGAACTCTGGCCATATATGCACAAGCAGAAGACAGGGATGAGGACCTGGAGTCTGGATTTTGAGTAGTGTTGCACGAGCGAGCCAATAATCCTCCACACCAACTGCAGTTTGCAGTATTCATGTTCTTTGCAATAAATACATAAATGACTTTATTTTGTAAACAATTTCACTTGCTGTTGTATTCATGTGACAGACTTACTTGTGTAGTGCATGTAATAGGACACCCTAGGTCACTCAGGCTTAGATGTGTGGTTGTTGGGAATAAATAAACGCTCTAAACTTAAAACCTACAGACTAGTGGTCTTTAGGCCCCGCCCTCGTCCCACTAGTACTATTTTCTTAATAGTGACTTTTTTTCTCAAATGTGTATAGTAGAATATAATAGAGGAATGTTATCATTCATACACTATTACATCAATTTAGATTTTAATTTAGTTATTAAAACATGTTTTGCATAAAAGTTCTTATAATCACAAATAACTAACCAAAAGAAAATTCACAACTGTATTCAATGATCATTACAGTGCATCCAGAAAGTATTTACAGCGCTTCACTTTTTCCACATTTTGCCTTTTTCCAAAATGGAATGAATAATTTTGGTCCTCAAAATTCTACAGACAATACCCCATAATGATAATGTTAAAAAGTAATTTTGCAAATGTAAAACTTTGCTAAAATGCACATGAAAGACAGTCAGACCATGAGAAACAAAATTCTCTGGTCTGATGAGACAAAGATTGAACTCTTTGGTGTGAATGCCAGGCATTATGTTTGGAGAAAACTAGGCACCGCTCATCACCAGGCCAATACCATCCCTGGTGGCAGCATCATGCTGTTGGGATATTTTTTCAGCGACAGGAATTTGGAGACTAGTCAGTATAGACGGAAAGATGAATGCAGCAATGTACAGAGATATCCTGGATGAAAACCAGCGCTTCCCAGCCAACATGATGGAGCTTGAGAAGTGGTGAAAAGAAGAACGGGCGAATCTGCCCAAAGATAAGTGTGTCAAGCTTGTGGCGTCGTATTCAAAACGATTTGAGGCTGTGATAGCTGCCAAAAGATGCATCAACAAAGTATTGAGCAAGGCTGTGAAAACTTATGTACACAAGATTTTCTTTCGTTTTTTATTTTTAATACATTTGCAAAAAATAAAAATAAAACCCCTTTTTGCATTGTCATTATGGGGTATTGTCTGTAGAATTTGGAGGACAAAATATAAGTTATTCCATTTTGGAGTAAGGCTGTAACATAACAAAATGTGGAAAATGTGAAGCACTGTGAATACTTTCCAGATGTACTGTACATTTCAAGTCAAATGTATCTGTATGAGCGATACTAGCCCTGTATGTACTTGGTATCGGATCCAAAAAACAGTACAAGTCCTTTTTTTATTCTGGCAACTTAGCTGCCAGTTTTTCTACCATAAAAACAAATGTACCGTCTTTCCATTTACAGCAATACACCGTGAAAAACAACAACCGTAGATTTTACAGTCAAAAACTGGCACATCAGTTAACAGAATTTCAACGCAAAAAAATAGTAGTCGTTTTTCTCAATTTACAGTAATATGCTGTAAAGAACAACATAAAATGTATTGTCATTTTTATTCATTTGATGGGTAGTTTGCTGTAAAGTTAAGTAGTTTTATTTAGACAAAAACATGTTTGGAAAGTATGATAATATACTGTAATATTTGTTGCAATATTGGATACTATCAAAGTTTAAAAGGTATGCAAGCAGTACATATAATTTTCTGTCAAAATGAAAAAAATCAATTACATTTAGTGAGAAAATATTAAGTACTTTTGACACATATCATTTCCAGGTGTTTGCGGGCCAGATAAAATGATGTCGCGGGCCATATCTGGCCCCCAGGCCTTGAGTTTGACACTTGTGATGTAGGCATTATTTTCAGGAACCGGCTTACCACATGTGCCAGATAAATACAGCAAAAATAAGTGCATGAAAAATACAACTCACTATAACGGTGAATTAGTGGTAGAGACCTGGGCTTGTTTCTTTGCAATGAGATCCCCAGCAGGTTACCAACAACCTGCTGGGGACTGCAGATGGAAATCAGCCTTTGGCTACAATCTGTCACATTTATATTTTATATTTCCGCCTTCCGCCCGAATGCAGCTGAGATAGGCTCCAGCACCCCCCGCGACCCCAAAAGGGACAAGCGGTAGAAAATGGATGGATGGATGGATGTTCATTAATGTGCTTTGTATCATGTCACAAAGTTATAACAAATATAACAAATGGCAACTTCCTATGAGGAGTTTAATTGTACATCTATAAACAAGCGTATTGATGTGTCTAGTGCAGGGGTCGGCAACCCAAAATATTATAAGAGCCATATTGGACCAAAAATTTTTAAAAAAAATCCTTCTGGAGCCGCAAAAAATTAAAAGCCTTATATAAGTCTTATGATGAAGGCAACACATAAGTGTCTATATTAGCTATTAACTATCAAAATGACTATGTTTTGCAGGCTGACGCAAATCTTTGTTGATAGAAATGTTGAAATGTAATATTCATTATACCAATTTTTATAACATTGGAAAATATTAGTAAAACGGAGGCTTCTCAGAGGGTGAGATAACTCCTGGAAATTACTGGCTTAGAATGGCCAAAGGTATAGATGTGTGTGTCCAAGTTAAAGGAAACGACAGGCGGTTTTCTTTTAATGGATTTATTACAATCTTTGGCAAGTTGGGTAACGTTTGCTGTAGTCTGGAACAACATGGTACACCAGTGGTCCCCAAACTACGGCCCACGGGCCGGATACGGCCCCCCAGCATCCAAAATCCGGCCCACAGGAAGTCCCAAGTTAAGTTTTTTTTGTTTTTTTAAATTTTTTTTATTTTTATATATTTTTTTCTAAATCTTTTCTTTCTAATCCATTTTCTACCGCTTGTTACTCTCGGTGTCTCCTAGCCGCTCAGGCAAATCATATTGTCTAAAAATGAATTTTCCCATCGATAACGTGACAATGTTAAATGTTGATGAACATGAATGTTAATTGATGTTAAATGACAAAACGGATTATAAAGACAATGTATATATATATATATATATATATATATATATATATATATATATATATATATATATATATATATATATATATATATACACATATATATATATATATATATATATATATATATATATATATATATATATACATATATATATATATATATATATATATATATATATATATATATATATATATATATATATATATATATATATATATATATATATATATATATACACGGTTCACCGTGCGTGACTGCTCGCCGTCTGTTCGCTGTTGCGAAAAAGGCTAAGTATCGCTCTATCTGTGTGCTTTTAATTGTTCTACAGCTTTCTTTATCACTTCTCAAACATATTTAGTGGTACTATTTAACTTGCAAATCACCCGATCTCTGTCCCACCACCCTTTCCTCAGCTAGCTAGCTGCTAAGCTAGCGCGGAGAAAGGCAGCGCCGGTCAGAAGGTAAGTAGGAAGCTACTCCCACAGACCGCGACCACTTCCCTGAGGACAGCAGGAACTTCACTCGGTGACAGAAAACACTGTGAGTAATGGCTTCCTGCGCGTCTTGCACCATACTCACGGAGAGGTTGGCTCTGTTAGAGGGCCGTGTCCGCCAGTTAGAGCAGAGTAATGTCGTAACTTTAGATGTTGCGGACACATCTGCTAGCGTTAGCTGTAGCGAGCTAACTAGCCCAGCTTGTAGCAGTCCTAAGCGGCCTACAAGCTACGGTGTACCGGTTGAGATGCATAATAGATTTAGCTCTTTAGCTAGTCCTACACCCCAGTCTACCGGGCACCACACCTTAGTCATAGGGGACTCCATCACCCGAAACATAAAGCTTAGCAAACCAGCCACAGTAAAGTGTATCCCCGGGGCCAGAGCACCTGACATTGAAGCTAATCTTAGGGAGCTAACTCGCAACAGGCCTAGTAAACACGTACGACAGGCTAATCGCACCACTAATTATGCGAATATAGTTGTATACGTTGGCTCCAATGACACTAGAATGAGACAGTCAGAGATTACAAAGAGAAACATAGCCAGGACTTGTGATCTCGCCAGAAAGATGTCCAGGCATCGAGTAATTGTCTCTGGCCCCCTGCCTGCGAGAGGCAATGATGAGAGATATAGCAGATTAGTCTCGCTTAACAAGTGGCTGTCTATCTTCTGTAGGCAACAGGGACTAACGTTTATTGATAACTGGCCCTCTTTCTGGGGCAAACCAGGCTTGCTGATGAGAGACGGCCTTCACCCTAACCAGGAAGGCGCCATCATCCTGTCTAGAAACATAGACTACTATTTAAGTCTCACTTGACTGACTACACTAGAGCAAGCCCGGTCACAGGCAATTACAATGTCCGTTAGTCCGGGTGAGGAGTCAGTTAAGCTAGAACTAGCCAGCGCCAGGCTGGATAATCCATGTACGCATAGCAATTCTCTTAGAATAATACACAATTCACATAATGTTTTTTCTGTTGTGTCTGTGTCAGAGGTGGACATGCATTCTACTGAGGTGGCAAATTATGATATGTCCAGTCTATTGCAGCACCAAGCAAACAATCGGAAAATTCCCGTCATATCAATTCCTAGATATGGTCGAAACTATTTAAAGTGCACTACGCATAATAAACGCAACATTGTTAATATTGCCACTACGGATAATCTTAACAAAAACTCGTCAAAACAGCCCAATACCTATAATATGGGCTTTTTAAACATAAGATCATTGTCTTCCAAGGCGTTATTAGTTAATGAGGTCATTAGAGACAACAATCTTAACGTCATTGGTCTTAGCGAAACCTGGCTCAAACCAGACACATTTTTTGCGCTCAATGATGCATCTCCTCCTAACTATACGAATGCGCATGTTGCCCGTCCTCTTAAAAGGGGAGGGGGTGTCGCACTAATATACAATGAAAATTTCCACCTTACCCCTAACCTAAATAATAAATATAAATCGTTTGAGGTGCTTACTATGAGGTCTGTCACACCGCTACCTCTCGACCTGGCTGTTATCTACCGCCCCCCTGGGCCCTATTCGGACTTTATCAGTGAATTCTCAGAGTTCGTTGCTGATCTAGTGACGCACGCCGACAATATAATCATAATGGGGGACTTTAATATCCATATGAATACCCCATCGGACCCTCAGTGCGTGGCGTTCCAAACCATAATTGATAGCTGTGGTCTTACACAAATAATACATGAACCCACGCATCGCAACGGTAATACAATAGATCTAGTGCTTGTCAGGGGTGTCACCACCTCCAAAGTTATGATACTTCCATATACCAAAGTAATGTCCGATCATTACCTTATAAAATTTGAAGTTTTGACTCATTGTCAACAAGCTAATAATAATAATAACTGCTATAGCGGCCGCAACATTAATGCTGCCACAACGATGACTCTTGCTGACCTACTGCCTTTGGTAATGGCACCATTCCCAAATTATGTCGGCTCTATTGATAACCTCACTAACAACTTTGACGATGCCTTGCGCGAAATTATTGATAATATAGCACCGCTAAAGCAAAAAAGGGCCCCTAAAAGGCGCACCCCATGGTTTACAGACGAAATTAGAGCTCATAAATTATCATGTAGAAAACTGGAACGCAAATGGCGCGCGACTAAACTTGAGGTTTTCCATCAAGCATGGAGTGATAGTTTAATAACTTATAAACGCATGCTTACCTTAGCTAAAGCTAAATACGACTCAAATCTCATCCGCCTCAACAAAAACGATCCTAAATTTCTGTTTAGTACAGTAGCATCGCTAACCCAACAAGGGACTCCTCCCAGTAGCTCCACCCACTCGGCAGATGATTTTATGAATTTCTTTAATAAGAAAATTGAACTCATTAGAAAGGAGATTAAAGACAACGCATCCCAGCTACAACCGGGTTCTATTAACACAAATACGACTGTATATACGACGGACACTGCCCTCCAAAATAGTCTCTCTATTTTTGATGAAATAACATTAGAGGAATTATTACAGCGTGTAAGTGGGATAAAACAAACAACATGTTTATTTGACCCACTTCCTGGGAAACTTATCAAGGAACTTTTTGTATTATTAGGTCCATCAGTGTTAAATATTATAAACTTATCACTTTCCTCCGGCACTGTTCCCCTAGCATTCAAAAAAGCGGTTATTCATCCACTGCTCAAAAGACCTAACCTCGATCCTGACCTCATGGTAAACTACCGACCGGTCTCCCACCTTCCGTTTATTTCCAAAATTCTCGAAAAAATTGTTGCACAGCAGCTAAATGAACACTTAGTGACTAACAATCTCTGTGAACCTTTTCAATCCGGTTTCAGGGCAAATCACTCTACGGAGACAGCCCTCGCAAAAATGACTAATGATCTATTGCTAACGATGGATTCTGATGCGTCATCTATGTTGCTGCTTCTTGATCTTAGCGCCGCTTTCGATACCGTCGATCATAATATTTTATTAGAGCGTATCAAAACACGTATTGGTATGTCAGACTTAGCCTTGTCTTGGTTTAACTCTTATCTTACTGACAGGATGCAGTGCGTCTCCCATAACAATGTGACCTCGGACTATGTCAAGGTAACGTGCGGAGTTCCCCAGGGTTCGGTTCTTGGCCCTGCACTCTTTAGTATTTACATGCTGCCGCTAGGTGACATCATACGCAAGTACGGTGTTAGCTTTCACTGTTATGCTGATGACACTCAACTCTACATGCCGGATTGTAGTCAGCTGGAGGCGTGTCTTAATGAAATTAAACAATGGATGTCCGCTAACTTTTTGCAACTCAACGCTAAGAAAACGGAAATGCTGATTATTGGTCCTGCTAGACACCAACATCTATTTAATAATACCACCTTAACATTTGACAACCAAACAATTACACAAGGCGACTCGGTAAAGAATCTGGGTATTATCTTCGACCCAACTCTCTCGTTTGAGTCACACATTAAGAGTGTTACTAAAACGGCCTTCTTTCATCTCCGTAATATCGCTAAAATTCGTTCCATCTTGTCCACTAGCGACGCTGAGATCATTGTTCATGCGTTCGTTACGTCTCGTCTCGATTACTGTAACGTATTATTTTCGGGTCTCCCTATGTCTAGCATTAAAAGATTACAGTTGGTACAAAATGTGGCTGCAAGGCTTTTGACAAAAACAAGAAAGTTTGATCATATTACGCCTATACTGGCTCACCTGCACTGGCTTCCTGTGCACTTAAGATGCGACTTTAAGGTTTTACTACTTACGTATAAAATACTACACGGTTTAGCTCCAGCCTATCTCGCCGATTGTATTGTACCATATGTCCCGACAAGAAATCTGCGTTCAAAGAACTCCGGCTTATTAGTGATTCCCAGAGCCAAAAAAAAGTCTGCGGGCTATAGAGCGTTTTCTATTCGGGCTCCAATACTATGGAATGCCCTCCCGGTAAAAGTTAGAGATGCTACCTCAGTAGAAGCATTTAAGTCTCATCTTAAAACTCATTTGTATAATCTAGCCTTTAAATAGACCCCCCTTTTTTAGACCAGTTGATCTGCCGTTTCTTTTCTTCTCTCCTCTTCTCCCCTGTCCCTTGCGAGGGGGAGTTGCATAGGTCCGGTGGCCATGGATGAAGTGCTGGCTGTCCAGAGTCGGGACCCCGGGTGGACCACTAGCCTGTGCATCGGTTGGGGACATCTCTGCGCTGCTGACCCGTCTCCGCTCGGGATGGTTTCCTGTTGGCCCCGCTGTGGACTGGACTCTCGCTGATGTGTTGGATCCACTGTGGACTGGACTTTCACAATGTTATGTCAGACCCACTCGACATCCATTGCTTTCGGTCTCCCCTAGAGGGGGGGGTTACCCACATATGCGGTCCTCTCCAAGGTTTCTCATAGTCATTCACCGACGTCCCACTGGGGTGAGTTTTTCCTTGCCCGTATGTGGGCTCTGTACCGAGGATGTCGTTGTGGCTTGTACAGCCTTTGAGACACTTGTGATTTAGGGCTATATAAATAAACATTGATTGATTGATTGATTGATATATATATATATATATATATATATATATATATATATATATATATATATATATATATATATATATATATATATATATATATATATATATATATATATATATATATATATATATATATATATATATGTACACAGCCTGGCCCCCAGCCAAATTTTTTTAACCCAATGCGGCCCCAGAGTCAAAAAGTTTGGGGACCCCTGTGGTACACAAACAACTTTCAGACATGCAGCCATTATTGCATATGGATAATGTGTCATGAGACATGCAAATATAAATTAATTACAGCGAGGACATAAGCAAAGGAAATTAAATGAGCTCAAATATACCTACAAACAAGCCATAATGATGCAATATGTACATACAGCTAGTCTAAATAGCATGTTAGCATTTATTAGCTTGCAGTCATGCAGCGACCAAATATGCCTGATTAGCACTCCACACAAGTCAATAACATCAACAAAGCTCACATTTGTGCATTCACACACAGCATAAAACATTTGTTGGACAAAATGAGACAAAGAAAGAGCAGCATTAAACACGTCTTTCTGTGACAGCGTCTAAGTAAGTTGTACATGTAAACAAACTACGGTGCGTTTAAGGACCGCCGAAATTAGTAGGACTAACCGGTGCTCGTCAAATATTCTCATCAGTGAAGCATGTTTAATATAAACAGTGGGATTTCTAACAATTAGGGAGATATTAAAACAAAAAGTATATATATATATATATATATATATATATATATATATATATATATATATATATATATATATATATATATATATATATAGATATATATATATATAGATCTATATATATATATATATATATATAGATCTATAGATGTATATATATATATAGATCTATATATATATATATATATATATATATATATATATATATATATATATAGATCTATATATATATATATATACATATATATATATATATATATATATATATATATATATATATATATATATATATATATATATATATATATATATATATATATATATATATATATTTATTTATTTTTATATTTTTTTTATTTTTTATTTTTTTGTCCTGTCCAGCTTCTCAGGCAAATCATATTGTTGATGTAGATGCCCATATCGGCTGTACAAATGTACTTTACAAAAGAGAAGTGAAAATATATTTTTTTCCTCCATTTTCATACATTTTTGAAAAAGCTCCAAGGAGCCACTGGGGCGGCGCTAAAGAGCCGCATGTGGCTCGAGAGCCGCGGGTTGCCGACCCCCGGTTTAGTGGGACAGGCGGAAGTTAGGTCAGAGAAAATGCAGTCGGTAGCAAATGTGTCACAGACCGGTACCGGTCCTCGGACCGGTGGTTGGGGACCACTGCTCCACATAAAGCATAACCATCATCTTGTTATCTTGTTGTTTTAAATGAAAATGAAACCCAGATAAGATAAGAAGACTGTATACCTGCATCTTTTTGTTTTCTGCAACAAAGGCTTGGCTTGTTTCGAAACCGCTGCCCTTGTTTGATCTTTCTTGCTGCATGAAACAGAAAATGAAGAAAATTAACTAAAACATTTATTACTTTACAGTTTGTCCCTAAAGACATATGCTTACACACTTTTGTGTCCCTTGTATTTAATGTTGTCCTGCATTGTGCTTTGAAGCTTTTTTCTGTACCACTGATCTTGAATGTAGATCTGGACCCAGCATGTCCTAAGAGAGAACTCTTTTAAAAAAGGTTCCTTCACAAAATGTAACGTGAATTTCCCCGTGGCAAATAAATAGAATTTTTGAAAGCCACATTTGATAAGTGGACACAGCTCAAGTGAATTACATCAGCATACTTATAACTCGCTGCATTTACTTACTGCAGTGTTTTTCAACCACTGTGACACTAGTGTGCCGTGAGATACAGTCTGGTGTGCCGTGGGAGATTATGCAGTTTCACCTATTTGGTTTAAAAATATTTTTTGCAAACCAGTAATTATAATCCGCAAATAATGTGCCATTGTTGAGTGTCGGTGCTGTCTAGACATGTTATACTCTTCCATATCAGTCGGTGGAAGCTGGTAGCTAATTGCTTTGTAGATTTCGGAAACACGTCGTGGGAGACGATGATGGTTTGTCGTGATTACAATATGCAGGCGACAGCGGGAGGCAGTGTGCAGGTAAGAAGGTGTCTATCGCTTAAACCAAAAAAAAAAAAAGGTGAGAGCCCCTAAGAAAAGGCATTGAAGCTTAGGGATGGCTATGCAGAACGAAACTAAAACTGAACTGGCTACAAAGAAAACAAAAACAGAATGCTGGACGACAGCAAAGACTTACTGTGGAGCGAAGACGGCGTCCACAAAGTACATTCAAAAATGACATGACCAATCAACAATGTCCACACAAAAAAAGATAGCAACGACTCAAATATTCTTGATTACTAAAACAAAGCAGGTGTGGGGAATAGCACTCAAAGGAAGACATGAAACTGCAACAGGAAAACACCAACAAAAAAGGAAAAGCCACCAAAATAGGAGTGCAAGACAAGAACTAAAACACTATAAACGGGAGCACAACCAAAAACCTCCAAATAAGTCACGGCGTGATGTGACAGGTGGTGACAGTACACCAGTGGCGTGCGGTGAGGTTCATGTCTGGTGAGGCACTGACTTCCTCACAGTCAGATTTACAAAACATATGAACCCTAAATAGTATCTTATTCACCATGTGATTGGCAGCAGTTAACGGGATGTGTTTAAAAGCTCATACCAGCATTCTTCCCTGCTTGGCACTCAGCATCAAGGGTTGGAATTGGGGGTTAAATCACCAAAAATTATTCCCAGGCACGGCGCAGCTGCTGCCCACTGCTCCCCTCACCTCCCAGGGGGTGAACAAGGGGATGGGTCAAATGCAGAGGACACATTTCACCACACCGTGTGTGTGTGACAATCATTTAACTTTACACTTACAAACTGTAGCATGCACACAAAAAAGCACATTTAATTAAAAAAAATGTTATTATGGTCTTACCTTTACTTATAAGTGCGGGAGCAGTGGTGTTCATGTTGGAAGAGTTGTGAATGAATGAAATATGAAATCCGCGCTTCAGTCTGCAGGTGTACCTAATGTTGTGTCCCTGTTCACGGCTCCTCCGGCGCGCCGCGCGAGCATTGTTGTTTTTGCACTTTTTGGCTTCTTTTTAAGTGACTTTTTTTGGGTGGATTCGGTCTTGCACGTGGAGGGTTTGGGTGTGGGCTTTGGTTGGTGTGGCCGCGGCGCTCCCGTCGGGCGATGCATTCTGCGGCGGAGGTGCTTGGCACCAGGAGGCGGGGTTATGAGACGAGCCTCCAGTTTTATGATCGCTCAGCACAATAAATACGTTACATACATACAGTTGTTGACAAAATACACTGTACATTATATACCTCAGCTAACTAAACTATGGAAATGTATAATATAATTCATATAGCAATACGGTCTCACTGCACAGCAGGCCAGCAGTTAGCCGAGTCATTGTGCACAATCCATGTTGAGGCACAAATCAGTGACGTGCCTCAACTGGCTGCTGATCACCGCACCGTCTCTTCTAAGTATTTGAACGGCAAATGTGAAAATAAAAATAAAAATAATCTAAAACTGGTGAAGCTAAATGGAAAATAACTTTAGTATAATCACTGGATACATATAACAATTAAATTAATTTTTTTTCTTTTTACTTTTTTTTTCTTTCCATGATGGCAGGTGAGGCCGTGCCTCCCCTGCCTCTAGTGACGGCACGCCACTGCAGTACACCTACTTTGAGACAAGAGCTATAGTGATGCATGGTTTGTTATGGTTTAAAGTCATATCCAACAATTGCGACAACGACTTTTTATTGTCTATTGAGTTAATTTTTTTAATGATTCCTGCTGGTGGAATGAAAAAAATGTGACTTGGCTCAAAAAAGGTTGAAAAGCACTGACTTACTGGCTGCAGTCACTCTCCTGACCGATAGAGGCGCTGTTCTATTACTTGTGAGACAACAAGCCGAAAGCGAGCCAACAAGGTCAGTGATCAAACATGGCGGCATGCACAATGATGAGGTCCGTGTGGAGCTCATTTACGGCGTTAAACTGTGGCGTTAGCGGCAATTTAAGTGCTATACATAGGATAACAGTACCGCAGTTGACGTCTTTAGTGACCCAGAGGAGAGGACTACGCCAAGGTGAGACTTTTAAACGCAGCGATGTTAGATGTAAACGGCTAATGCTAGCAAGCTAACAGTCTACATGTTTCTAACCTCTTGCTGAACAATATGGATTTTACAAAAGAACGTTATTTATAGCCTAAAAGAACGCTTGGATGATACAAACATAGGTGACGTTTTCCACTGTTTTTTTCTGCAGTCGTGGAAAAGCAAGAGGGTAACACTCTAACTGTAAGTACACACTTTTACTTAAAATGACATCTGTGCATGTCACATCCATTACAATAGTAGTCTTGTTCATTTGGTCTGAAACGGTATATATATATATATATATATTTAGTAATATATATATATATATATATATATATATATACATATATATCTTTGGCAGCTTAGTCACAGATGACCATGCTAATTTACGCTCTTGTGTCAGACACTTATTTCGATTTGATGTTTAATTTTTTATTTAATTTATTTTTTAAAAAATTAAATTTTGTAATGGTACTTTAATTATTATTAATAGTTTTTTTTTTGTTTTTTTTATTTAAATAGTTTTGTCATCCTATTTTAGTCAATTATTAGTAATATATTTTCAGTTTTAATGAGTGTTGTAATTATACAATGCACACATCTAATTATATAATTTTCACATTTGAACTTGAGGCATCACGGTGGGAGAGGAGTTAGTGCGTCTGCCTCACAATACAAAGGTGCTGAGTAGTCTGGGGTTCAATCCCGGGCTCGGGATCTTTCTGTGTGGAGTTTGCATGTTCTCCCCGTGACTGCGTGCGTTCCCTCCGGGTACTCCGGCTTCCTCCCACCTCCAAAGACATGCACCTGTATAGTGTTCTGTGGTTACTATTTGGTTGGCCAACGGTTTACGTTGTATTGCGCACCCTGACGGCAAGTGTGGGAATCGATTCTGAAGTATGAAGTAAAGAGACGTAACTTCGTCACCTCGCCTGGTTATTGACTCCAACCCAGAATATTACACTGCCCATACCTACGCTCCTTCAAAGGCTGTGCTACTGGCTGCAAAGCATTGTACTTTCAAATACAACAATGAGTGGAGAGGAGTGTTGTGTGTATATGTGTAAATACATGAACACTGTGGCGAAGTTGGTAGAGTGGCCGTGCCAGCAATCGGAGGGTTACTGGGGTTCAATCCCCACCTTCTACCATCCTAGTCACGTCCGTTGTGTCCTTGGGCAAGACACTTCACCCTTGCTCCTGGTGGCTGCTGGTTAGCGCCTTGCATGGCAGCTCCCGCCATCAGTGTGTGAATGTGTGTGTGAATGGGTGAATGTGGAAATACTGTCAAAGCGCGTTGAGTACCTTGAAGGTAGAAAAGCGCTATACAAGTGTAACCCATTCATTCAAGTATTTATTTTATTTATATATATAGCTAGAATTCACTGAAAGTGAAGTATTTATTTCATTTTTATATATATACTGTGTGTATATATATATATATATTAGGGCTGCAACTAACGATTAATTTGATAGTCGATTAATCTGTCGATTATTACTTCGATTAATAATCGGATAAAAGAGACAAACTTCATTTCTATCCTTTCCAGTATTTTATTGAAAAAAAACATACTGGCACCATACTTATTTTGATTATTGTTTATCTGCTGTTTGTACATGTTGCAGTTTATAAATAAAGGTTTATTTTTAAAAAAAAAAAAGTTTTTTTTTAAAAAGCCTCTGCGCATAGCATAGATCCAATGAATCGATGACTAAATTAATCGGCAACTATTTTTATAATAGATTTTAATCGATTTAATCGAATAGTTGTTGCAGCCCTAATATATATATATATATAAGAAATACTTGAATTTCAGTGAATTCTAGCTATAAATATACTCCTCCCCCCTTAACACGGTCGAATAAAAAGTAAAAAAAATCCTAACCTCTAACCACAAGGCTACTGAGCAGGTGATACTTATAAGCAAGACAACACAGCGTAAGACTGCCAAACGTTGATATGACAAAGCAAATCATTTGAAAATGTAATTAGTGGTCCACATCATTATGTATGTATGAATTAAAGGGACAATCTCTGTCAGATTGAAGGGAAAATCCTGGATAATCCAGCTGTGCTGCAACCTCCAAACCCTGCAGCCAAGTGTCCTATTTACAGATGGAACCTGCAAAACAAATACAACTACACGGTAAATAAATATACATCACTCACAAAAGGAAAGTAATTTTCGGCTTTTGTAGTTTCAGTGTTTTTGCGCAACTTTGTATTCGTGGTAATGATTAAATTCTTGGTTTTCTTTTTGTCATGGTCTCTAGGATGTGCTGCTGCTCAGTCAGTTCATCAATTCAGATGGAGGGATGCTGCCCAGAAAAATCACTGGCTTGTGTCTTGAGGAGCATCGCAAGATTGTTGTGTGTGTAAAGATGGCTCACAGAGCAGGTTTGTTACCGTTTGTTTACAATTAAAACCTTGTTTTGACATCAAGTAAACAAATTGACCATTTTTGTTGTGGTCCCAGGTCTGCTTCCTGACCACAGGCCCATACTTCCAGAGGGCCATGTCCCAAAGCCCAAGCCACAACTCAACAGGTGATGTGTTTATTGTTGGTCTCTCAAATGATAGCTTTTTTAAATCAGATTAATTACATTTTGGAATTTGGACTACTCACACAGGTTATTACTCGCTTGCATAATTACAATTAATTTAAGAAAATATCTCTATTTGTACACAAATGCAATTTTATTGTCAGAGTGTCACCCAGGAACGTTTTTAAGCAATTGAATGCATGTCATTTATTTTCACAAATCATGGCAACAGTTTATCCAAAGTTCTTTCAGGCGGTTTTTTAGAGGGAAATTTGCCAGCGAATACACCAGTCCATCTCCTCGCTCTTTTTTGCACTGACTTATACATTGATCTGATCACTGACTGTGTAAGTGTTATGGTAAAATAGCTTGTGATGTCAAAATAAATTGCATTATTAATCTAAGTGTGTACAGGATTTAATGTGATTATTTTTTGTGATTAAACACATTAGTTACCTCGTTTATTTTGACAGCGTTAGTTTAGTATTTTAAACTGTTTTTTGCCATTGCCTAAACAAAAGGCTTGTTCTTCTGTTTCTCGTGTGCAGATACCTGACCTGCTGGTCCGTCAAGTCTGTCAAGCCCATTTATAAACGAGGACTGAAGTGGTGCAAGAAGCACATGCAAGTTGGAAGCCCGCTGCTCCAAAACAATGTGCGTTACGGTCCCAAGCCCCTTCATATTAAACAATGAAAGACACTAAGCCTCCCCCAAATTTCTATTTAACTATGTATATATATATAGTACTTATTTTTGTTCATTAAGGTGCGTAACCCTTTCAATGATTCACGAGCGGCCCCACTTAAACCATATTTACTTTTTTTATTGCCAAAAAGCTCTTAGAGTGAACTTAAAGTGACATCATGGAAGGAAAATTAGGTGTTTGAGTTACGTACCAAATAACATTTACCAAATTGTTTTTCAATAACGTATAACATTTGTCACTTTTTAAAGCAGGGGTGTCAAACTGGTTTTCATTGAGGCCCATATAGCAGTTACGGTTGCCCTCAGAGGGCCGCTTTTAACAATAAGTAATATATGAATATACATGTGTACAAACCCTGTTTCCATATGAGTTGGGAAATTGTGTTAGATGTAAATGTAAACGGAATACAATGATTTGCAAATCATTTTCAACCCATATTCAGTTGAATATGCTACAAAGACAACATACCGTAATTTCCGGACTATAAGCCGCTACTTTTTCCCCTCGTTCTGGTCCCTGCGGCTTATACAACAGTGCGGCTTGTTTACGGCCTGTTGTTCTCCGACACTGACGAAGAGGATTTCGGTGGTTTTAGTACGCAGGAGGAAGACGACAACACAATGATTAAAGACTGACTTTTCATATACCGGTAGGCTGGTTATTTTGATAACGTACAGGCGAGCACTTTGTATTACTTTGCACCGTTGTATTATTTGTACTCTGCACGAATGATTGAAAGATTTATTGTTAATAAATGGGACGCTTTGCGTTCCCAAACAGTCATCTCTGTCCCGACAATCCCCACCGTGGTAGCAGGAACCCCTATATACTACGGTAATTACACATCAAAACCCTGTGGCTTATAGTCTGGTGCGGCTTATATATGGAGCAATCTGTATTTTCCCCTAAATTTAGCTGGTGCGGCTTATAGTCCGGAAATTACGGTATTTGATGTTCAAACTGATAAACAATTAGTGTGCAGGCTAATTGGGAACAGGTGGGTGCCATGATTGGGTATAAAAACAGCTTCCCAAAAAATGCTCAGTCTTTCACAAGAAAGGATGGGGTGAGGTACACCCCTTTGTCCACAACTGCGTGAGCAAATAGTCAAACAGTTTAAGAACAACGTTTCTCAAAGTGCAATTGCAAGAAATTTAGGGATTTCAACATCTACGGTCCATAATATCATCAAAAGGTTCAGAGAATCTGGAGAAATCACTCCACGTAAGCGGCATGGCCGGAAACCAACATTGAATGACCGTGACCTTCGATCCCTCAGACGGCACTGTATCAAAAACCGACATCAATCTCTAAAGGATATCACCACATGGGCTCAGGAACACTTCAGAAAACCACTGTCACTAAATACAGTTTGTCGCTACATCTGTAAGTGCAAGTTAAAGCTCTACTATGCAAAGCGAAAGCCATTTATCAACAACATCCAGAAACGCCACCGGCTTCTCTGGGCCCGAGATCATCTAAGATGGACTCATGCAAAGTGGAAAAGTGTTCTATGGTCTGACGAGTCCACATTTCAAATTGTTTTTGGAAATATTCGACATTGTGTCATCCGGACCAAAGGGGAAGCAAACCATCCAGACTGTTATCGACGCAAAGTTCAAAAGCCAGCATCTGTGATGGTATTGGGGTGCATTAGTGCCCAAGGCATGGGTAACTTACACATCTGTGAAGGCACCATTAATGCTGACGGGTACATACAGGTTATGGAACAACATATGCTGCCATCTAAGCGCCGTCTTTTTCATGGACGCCCCTGCTTATTTCAGCAAGACAATGCCAAGCCACATTCAGCACGTGTTACAACAGCGTGACGTCGTAAAAAGACCTGTCTCCCATCGAAAATGTGTGGCGCATTATGAAGCGTAAAATACGACAGCGTAGACCCTGGACTGTTGAACGACTGAAGCTCTACATAAAACAAGAATGGGAAAGAATTCCACTTTCAATGCTTCAACAATTAGTTTCCTCAGTTCCCAATCGTTTATTGAGAAAAGGTGATGTAACACAGTGGTGAACATGACCTTTCCCAACTACTTTGGCACGTGTTGCAGCCATGAAATTCTAAGTTGTTTATTTGCAAAAAAAAAAGTTTATGAGTTTGAACATCAAATATCTTGTCTTTGTAGTGCATTCAATTGAATATGGGTTGAAAAGGATTTGCAAATCATTGTATTCCGTTTATATTTACATCTAACACAATTTCCCAACTCATATGGAAACGGGGTTTGTATATATATATATATATATATATATATATATATATATATTATATACATTAACCATATATTTTTTAACATAAGCTGCAAAAAAATATTTACATTTTACTTTAAAAACTGGCAGCTCAGTCACCAGAATTTTACAGTAAAAGCAGTGTTTTTTTTTTACAGCATATAAAAACATTGAATAAATAGAATGGAATTGAAAAACAATACCAGTTTTTAGCGGTAAAATTCAAGCAACAGAACTGCCTTTTTTTTCTACTGTAAAATTGTGTTTTAATGTTGTTGTTTTTTATTGTATTAAGAAAAAAACAGTACCAAAGTTGATTTTACGGTAAAAAAAACTCAGTCGGCGGAATTTAACCGTAAAATCTATTGTCAATTTTACAGTGTACAATTAGTACATAAGTCAAGCAGATATTTAAGTACAGTATTTCTTTATTTTAACAAAAAATATTTTTGTAATTCATGATAATATAATATTTTGATTTTGATGAAATAGGCTCCAGCACCCCCCGCGACCCCGAAAAGGACAAGCGGTAGAAAATGATGGATGGATGGATGAATTTCAAAAAAGTATGCAATTGCATGCAGTACATGATTTTGAACGTCTAAAGCAGGGGTCGGCAACCCGCGGCTCCGGAGCCGCATGCGGCTCTTTGACCACTCTGATGCTGCTCAGCTACATACTTGCCAACCCCCCCGATTTTCCCAGGAGACTTATGGATCTCAGTGTCTCTCATAGATAACTCCCAGGGAAAATATAATCCTATTTACACTCTAATTACTAAATAAAGGGTGTGCCTAATTGCACTGCAGTACTTGTCCTCTATAGCGTTTACAAACAGCGTGCCATCCCGGCCACATGTTGTATGTTTTGTTTTTGCTTGCACACATAGGAGACAGCAAAGCATACTTAGTCATCAGCCACACAGCTTACACTGACGGTAGCCGTATCAAACAACTTTAACATTGTTACGTTACAAATATGCGCCACACTGTGAACCCACACCAAAAAAGAATGAAAAACACATTTCTGGAGAACATCCCACCGTAACACAACATAAACACAACACAACCAATACCCAGAATCCCATGCAGCCCTAACTCTTCCGGTCTACATTATACACCCCGCTACCACCAAATCCCCCCACACATCAACCCCCACCCCTCTCCGTGCGTTGGTTGAGCGGAAGAGTTAGGGCTGCATGGGATTCTGGGTATTGGTACCGTCAGTGTAAGGTGTGTGGCTGCTGAGGTAGTACGCCTTGCTGTCACTTACGTGAGCAAGCTGACACTGCATTCTGAATGTGGTCGAGCAGGTACGCTGTTTGGGCAGGCTGTAGAGGGCGCCAAAAGCAGTGTCATCACACCCTGATTTTCGGGAGTCTCCCGGGAAAAATGAGAGGAAGTATGACGCTATCAAGTGCCATTTTTTCACAACTCGCGGGCCGCACTAACATCAAATTTCCACATTAAAGTGCGTGCCGGTGTGTGTGTCGGAGACCCCTGGTTTACATAGCACAAAGCGTTTAAGCTTTGTATGCGGTGTTTTTCCATTTTAATTTTTTTTGTGGCTCCCATTATTTTCTTTAATTTGTGAAACTTGCCAAAATGGCTCTTTGAGTGGTAAAGGTTGCCGACCCCTGGTCTAAAGGGAAAGAACAAATATATTTAGAAAGAAAAGATTAAGCATTTTATTAACGCATATTATTTCCAGGCTTTCGCGGGCCACATAAAATAATGTGGCGGGCCAGATTTGGCGCCGGGCCTTGAGTCTGAGACTGTGCTTTAAAATAGACATATTTTAAAGCATGAAGGGTAGGTCCAAGTTCTTGGTTCCGTATCCAATATAGCCAAATCCGTGCAGCGGTGTCATGGGTACGTGGTAGAAGGTCAGGCCCAACCACAGCAGGCTGCGGATCACACACACTTTGTTGGCACCTTCAAACTGGAGACTCCATGATCCTATACATGCACACAAGGATTTTAACAGTGCCAACTCCTTATAGATACAGCAGTTTTTCTTGTGTTACCTTTTGGAATGTCCTCACTCAGTGGATCTAGGAAGTCTAAGGCAGGGTTCAACTCAGCCATCTCCAGGAGGGACTTCTTTTTCAGGGTCTTAGGTTGAGCAAAATGAAGAAAGTGTTCTAGTTTCCCGGCTTGAGAGTAAGAAAGTCCTATGGGACACATCACATTTATTTTCAAGTAAATGTTCATGTATGTGGTCAAAAAAAAGTGAGACAGTCACCGCCAAAGCTACGGTTGATATGGACCACTCCGTGCGTGCTGGTGATGAAGGCACCTCGTGGTACCACAGACGCTTCCTCGTTGATGAGGTGAACCGTCACAGCGAGTCTGGTTTCCTCTGTCACTTTGTTCTAAACATACCAAAAGAAACCAAAATCGCATGAACATCTATAGGTTCATCTGAAGAAGAGGGGCGTTCACAAGCCTTGTAATCTATCCATCCATTTTCTACCGCTTGTCCCTTTTGGGGTCGCGGGGGGGCTCGCTGGAGCCTATCTCAGCTACAATCGGGCGAAAGGCGGGGTACACCCTGGACAAGTCGCCACCTCATCACAGGCCTTGTAATCCTTGACATGTTAGGAGCACCACTGCAAGGAAGCTCGAGAAGGTCTTGGGTGATCATACTCACTGTCGACTCTTCGGCCGTGCCGTCAAGTCTGTCTCCCTGCTTTGGTTCGTACACAAAAGACGGGTCACCTTCGAATCGGCCCTTCGCCGTTTTGGAGACGTCCTCAATCATTGCCGTTGTGGTGGTGGGGATTAGGAACCAGTCAATGCAGTTGAAGCTGGCGACCCCAACATCGTAATAGAGAATAATTATAGCATCAGTAAAGTTCTGTTGATCTGCATTGTAGGCTTCTTTCTATTGTGTTTATTTTCACAAATATTTTGTGTTGTTACATTATATTATTTTAACATATTCGGGTAATAGGAGGGCAAAACTATTTGAATGAGAGCCAGTAAGTAGTTTTTGCT
This sequence comes from Entelurus aequoreus, assembly GCF_033978785.1. Lineage (NCBI taxonomy): Eukaryota > Metazoa > Chordata > Actinopteri > Syngnathiformes > Syngnathidae > Entelurus > Entelurus aequoreus. The sequence goes on from NC_084734.1 coordinate 37,487,498, forward strand.
GTTTTTAGTTAAGGGAATAATGTATTGTTTTTTTATACTGTTGTATATTAGTAAACAGTAACTAAATACGTTTGTTGCTAAAACATGGACTAAAATATTTGTCATAGTTTTAATTAAAGGTAAAATCACAAAAAAATCAAATGTGTTTTACTTGATTATACTGAAATGTGCCTTATGGACACACCCGAAGGAAGGTTTACCTGTAGAAATGCTGCGTGTCCTTCAGCTCATCATCCCTCCTCCCTTGAGCGATAAAGTAATGCTCTTTTAATCCGAGTATTTTGCCCCAAAACAGCACCCGGTTGAATTTGTAGTTCTTCTTCACGATAATCAGAGAAGTTTGCAGAGCTGCCCTTTGCTCAGAGTTCAAAATGCACCCGCTGCCAGCAACCAGCTCCAGCGAGTAGGATAACGAACTGGCGTCCATGATGGTTTAACGTAAATAGCAACCCTACAGTGTTGCTGTCAATTAGTTTGCTAGCTAACACAAGCCAACACTTCCGGACATTCCTTTCGGTCACCTTAATATCAATAAACCGAGTCGTCACACATTCCTATAATTTACTTCGTCTTTTGCGTCGTTGTTGTCTGGTTTCTACTTGTCGATGAACTCATTGAGCGTCATTTGTACGCGTACTTCCTGGTTGCTATAACAACGTTTAAACAAAGCATTTGATTGGTAGGCGCGTGTCAGCTACACCTGACGTCACGTCAGAACTGGTAAATATTAAAAATGGCGCCCATAGAAGCGTTGCACGAATTAAAAGGTAAGTAAACCTCAACTACACACTGTAAATTAGCGTTCGGCTTTCATTCCCATGTACATTAAAACGTCCAGAAGGTGCTATTCAACTATTGTTCCCAGAAAGTAACTGTTAAGGGCCAGGGCTGGTGTTTTGAGAAAATGTGCGACCCGTAAAAAAAAAAAATGCTACCTAACGTCACTGAGCATGCGCACGCATGCGCATCAACGCTAAAGGTTTCCTTAAAAAAATAACCATTGCAATTAAGGTAAAAAAAAATTGTTCCTATATTGTGGTTATTTTTAGAAAACTAACCAAAAAAAAAACCAGTGTAAATATTGATTAACCTGAAATGCATGGCTGGCTGTATGCCGGTGACATAATCCATGTCAACAATGAGTATTTGGACAACCTCATATATGAATGATAATAAAAACTACAAAAGCACTTGTTCGAGGACCTATTCTGTATATTTTCTGCAAATTTCATCAAAATCTGTCCATTACTATTGTTGCTAACTATCGGATAATGCAACTGGTTACAATTTTTTAAATTAACTTTTCCCTTTATCAGTCTTATTTTGTATATTCCAAAAAAACAGCGTCCTCTATTAGACATTTGATTTTGGTCTATTTATTTTATTGGTTACAGGAGTGCTCTGTTTTTTTTGAAGGACCCTCTGCGAGCTATTTAAAGCTAGTCAAAGATACATTTTATGACCATGAGTTGATTAACGTTGACCCCGACTTAAACAAGTTGAAAAAGTTATTCGGGTGCTACCATTTAGTGGTCAGTTGTACGGAATATGTACTGTACTGTATAAACTGTACTGTTTCATAGAATGTATTCTCTTCCTTTGCAATCTACTAATAAGTTTAAATCAATCCAAAAAAACGCACTCTAGTCTTATTAGGAATCTGCTGCAAAAATGTGAGTCTCACAAGTGTTTTAACTGAATTTGCGAACCAAAAGTTGAATAGCCCAAATGATTAAAAAAAACAGATGACCTAGAATGCAACCTTGAGGAAGACAAGTATAACTAAAGATGTTGAACACATGACTACTGACTGCATCTGAAGTAAACAATTGCTACAGCAACACCTTAGTTCGGGGGTCAGCAACCTGCGGCTCTTTAGCACCGCCCTAGTGGCTCCCTGGACCTCTTTCAGAGATTTGTGAAAATGGAAAAAGATTAATATAATGAATATAAAGATTAATATATTTTCCGTGGGAGAATAGACATGACACAAACCTCCCTAATTGTTAAAAATCCCATTGTTTATATTAAACATGCTTAACTAATGAGAGTATTAGGCAAGCACCGTTTTGTCCTACTAATTTCAGCGATCCTTGAACTCATCGTAGTTGGTTTACATGTACAACTTTCTCAGATGCTGCCACAGAAAGACGTGTTTTATGCCACTCCTTCTTTGTCTAATTTTGTCCACCAAACGTTTTATGCGGCGCGTGAATGCACAAGGGTGAGCTTTGTTGATTTTATTGACTTGTTGGAGTGTTAATCAGGCATATATGGTCAGTGCATGACTGCAAGCTAATCGATGCTAACATGCTATTTAGACTAGCTGTATGTACATATTGCATCATTATGCCTTGTTTGTAGGTATATTTGAGCTCATTTAAATTCCTTTACTTATGTCCTCTGTGTATTTAATTTATATTTGTATGTCTCATGACTAGGGATGATACTCGAAACCGGTTTTCCCGGTTGTTCGATAAGAAAAGAACCGAGTCCTCGGACTCGAATCCCTTTTTGAGAACCGGTACCCGTTATCGAGACCACTATAGTAAAGAAAATAGTTGGTTCTTTATTCGAATCCCTCGGAACGAATCCCGTCCCGACCAGAAATGCTCCGCGTGACATAACAAGAAATGGCGTCACGTAGCTCAGCCATTAGGCGCAGATAGCGAAAGCAGGAAAAAAATGGACGGGAAAAAGCGCTCCAAGGTGTAATAAAGTTCAAAACAAAAGGTATAATCCAATGAATAACTTTACTGAGAGATTTGAGCAGGGTACAAACACATGAACACTTTTATGACCAACCGGAAACATAGCAACCAGGCTAGCAACGCACCTCGTTTACGGTAGCTGTCGCAACGTTCTTAAAGCAACCGCAGCACATACATATATATACAACATATATCTCCCTTTTTTAACTTTTGTTTTTCTTTCCTTGTAAACAAAACAAAATCACACTGTATATGTGTTGTCTGTCTAATTATAAATAATGCAGACAAGGCGTGTTGGCTGAGTTCTTGACGTTTACTTTCACGGGTGACGACATGCAACACTTTTCGGGGCTACCGCGCATGCGCGTCACTCCCGTTGCATGCTGGGTAGTGTAGTTGTTACATTCCCTAGCTCATCACATTAAGATTAAGATTAAAGTACCAATGATTGTCACACACACACTAGATGTGGTGAAATTTGTCCTCTGCATTTGTCCCATCCCCTTGGGGAGCGGTGGGCAGCAGCGGCGCCGCGCCCGGGAATCATTTTGGTGATTTAACCCCCAACTCCAATCCTCTGTTGCTGAATACCATCTTAAATAATGTTAACTCAATAAAGTGTATTTCTTTTTTTAGCTTTAACTTTTCATTTTTTAGCATTGTAACCACATTTGCAAACAACTTTTCTCTTCATAGAATTTTCTTTCAATAAAGAAATAAAGTGCAAAAATGTCAAAGCATCATAACAAACAGTTACCGGTATGTCAAATAGCAGCAGAAGTGCACTTTTTGGAGAGCTGTATTATTTTCAGTTTTGTGCCCAAGGGACTGATTTTATTTAACACTATTATTATTTATACACCTATAGTGATCACAGAGACAGGTTGTTTTCCTGTTACTGTATATATTTGTTTTTATGAAAAATCCCACTTAATATACTTTGGGTAACAACAGTCAATATTTATTTTTTTTATTTTATTTTTTTTAGGGGGGTAACAGTCAATATTTATTTATTTTTTAGATTAAATTGTTTTCTAATATAATAAAAGTGAGCTTTTGTTAAACCAAATATTGTGTGTTTTTTTCCATGTACAACAACCTATCTGGACTCGATAAGAGAATCGATAAGGAATCGGTTCGATAAGAGGATTCGATAATAGACTCGAACTCGATAATTTCTTATCAAACATCATCCCTACTCATGACACATTATCTGTATGTAATATTAGCTGCATTTCTCATAGTGTTTTGTGTGCCATGTTGTTCCAGACCACAGCAAATGTTACCCAGCTTGCAAAGATTGTAATAAATCCATTAGAAGACAGCCTGCGGTTTCCTTTAACTTGGACACACACATCTAAACCTTTGGCCATTCTGAGACAGTAATTTCCAGAAGTTATTTCTTCCTGTGAGAAGCCTCCATTTTACTAATGATTTTCAATGTTGCAAAAATGTGTAGAATAAAAATTAGAATACAACATTTCTGTCAACGAAGATTTGCGTCAGCCTTTGATGGTAGGCTAATATAACTAATATAGACACTTACGTCATGTGTTGCCTTCATTATAACACTTACATAAGTCTTATAATTTTTTGCGGCTCCAGACAGATTTTTTAATTTAATTTTTGGTCCAATATGGCTCTTACAACATTTTGGGTTGCCGACCTCTGCCTTAGTTAAATAAATCACATTACGAAGAAAAAGTGTAACTGCCAAAAAGGAGAGGACTGCCTTGAGAAACACATCAGTTATGTAAATCACAAGTTTGTTAGCAAGGTTCAAATGTCAATGCAAGGATGTGTCAGTGTGTTTCCAGTGGTCCAAGTTCCTTTATACAACAGGAGCACTCCAGTGTTTTTAGGAATTGGCTGCAAACATGTTTGTCTCTCAAGTTTTGAACTGAACTGGTGTAATTCTCCAGCCGGATTTGGCTCCGGGCCGTTAGTTGAATAGCCCTGTCATACATACTGTAGGTGATTGAGATCAAGACAGCAGGTTGGTCATTTGACCCATGACAACGCCACTGGTTGGCTGTTTCAAACACAGCACGTGACAGACCTACATCCAATTAGACACAGTTTTGCAGGTGCTCTGATGAAGGCTAATGTTAAGCAGAATCGTCAAGCAGGTGTTTGTTTTCAATCATTATTCATGATGTTTGTTTTGAAATCAAACCAAAATGATATCCCCTGAGTGACAACAACATGTCAGGTTAGTAAGTACACAGGAGGATTCACATACACAAGCAGGTAGCCTGGTTTATTGTAAATCCATATAAATACAACCTGTGTAATTTCAACGAAAACAGGGAATCATTTTTGTTTTACATGAGATAAAAAACTTTATACATCTTATATTGTAGATTCTGTGTGGTGGATGAGGAAGATGGAGGCCTGCACACGCATGCTAGCAACACTTTTTCAGCATCTATGGTAAGTCCTCTTGTAATATTTTTCCCATAGGGCTCGAAAGGGCCTGTGATTTTGCAGTGCATTGTGGGTGCCGGCCTGCCAAGTAACCATTTTTGCTGGATTACCTAGGATTGGTTTACATGTACGTACTATTCACGCGGGAATAAAATAGAGTAGATCTTTATTGTCATTGTACATTGTACAACGAAATTGCAAGCAAACCCATTAGTACAAATTTATAGATGAAACATAAAAACATAAGAACATTGGTACTAAGATAAAAATAAATAAATATTTAAAATAAAAAAAAATTGAACGTGTGAGATGTAATGTGAGAGAGCAACAACTGTGTTAAAATGGATCATACAAAATAAAAAAAAATCAAGGGACCGCACTGAGACAAACTGTACTATATTCTATAGGCTCACTACCTCGCAAAATTAAGTTACAGTACATTCGGAAAGAATTCACAGTGCTTCACTTTTTCCACATTTTGTTATTTTACAGCTTTTTTCCAAAATGGAATAGACCAAAATTTTCCTCAAAATTTTACAGACAATATTCCATAATGAAAATGTGAAAAAGTATGTTTTTATTTTTTGTAATTTCACAAATGTATTAAAAAAATAAAATAAAATAAATAATCACATGTACATAAGTATTCACAGCCTCTGCTCTATACTTTGTTGATGCACCTTTGGCAGCAATTATGGCCTCAAGTCTTTTTTTGAATACGATGCCACAAGCTCGGCACACCTATCTTTGGGCAGCTTCGCCCATTCCTCTTTGCAGCACCTCTAAAGCGCCATCAGATTGGATTGGAAGAGTTGGTTTTCATCCAGGATGTCTCTGTATATTGTTGCATTCATCTTAGTCTAGTCAGAGATGTGACCAAGAACCCGATAGTCACTGTCAGAGCTATAGCATTCCTCTGTGGAGAGAGGAGAATTTAACAGAAGGACAGCCATCTCAGAGACATCCTGGATGAAAGCCAACCCTTCACATTCAACCCGATGGAGCTTAAGAGGTACTGCATACAGTAGAGGAATGGGCAAGAGGAATGAGCGAAACTGCCCAAAGATAGGTGTGCCAAGCTTGTGGCATTGTATTCAAAAAGACTTGAGGCTGTAATTGCTGCCAAAGGTGGATAAACAAAGTATTGAGCAAAGGCTGTTAATACTTACGTACATGTGATTATTTAAAAACATTTTTTTAAATACATTTGCTTTTTTTTTTTTAAGAAAACCCTTTTCACATTGTCATTATGTGGTATTGTGTGTAGAATTTGAGGATGAAAATAAATGTATTCCATCATGGAATAAGGCTGTAACATAACAAAATGTGGAAAAAGTGAAGCGCTGTGAATACGTTCCAGATGCACTGTAAATTGGTAGAATTGATCCATATTAGCACGTCCAGCAGACAAGAGCTTCTCAGTAAGTTGCCGCCATTGTCAAAGCCAAACATGTACATATGTCGTCAACAGAGTCAATTTTTATACCGGTGAAGAATTTTAGAATGCAAAGTCTGTTAAGGCTCCTTGTCCGCAATTTAAATTGTGCATAATCTGCGGATGTCATCTTTTATGTGTTCGAGATTAAGTGAGGGTGCCCAGCCTCATTACATAAGCAGGTTTCTCTGGAAAAATAAGCCCAATATTATCTTTAAAAAAGTTGATTACTGCGCTACTTCTCTGAAAATAATACTCATTCATTTTTGTGCCTATCCAAAACTAAAAGTAAACAGACAAGGTGTTTTTTTTCCAAAATACTGTATGTTGTTTGTAGCCCACAGCTAGCTTGGCTAATGCTAACAGCCTTTTTTTTTTTTGATTGATTGAAACTTTTATTAGTAGATTGCACAGTTCAGGACATATTCCGTACAATTGACCACTAAATGGTAACACCCGAATACGTTTTTCAACTTGTTTAAGCAGGGTCCTACTAAATGATACGTGTGAAATTAAAACATGTTTTGATTCAAACTAAGAAGTGTACTTGGCGTTAAAAGTCATGTTTGATCGTCTCACGGCTGCTGCACAGGCTATTTGCCCTTTCTTTTTTAGTTTCATAAGCCCGACTTCCTTCGGCTTTGTTTTCACGCTGGAAATGAGAAAAATCTCACTAAATAATTTTTTTCCTGACCATGATTGTGGCAGTTAATGATGCTGCACATCAACGCCATGTTTTGAACTTGTTAAGGAAAAAAACAAAACTCAAGCACAGTCTTGTTTTCAGCAATGTAAATACGCTATTCAGAGTCCAGCAAGACCCACAATGCAATGCGTTTCCACGTCACATTTTCAAACCCTATAGAACCAATGTTAGGAATTTAAGATTTTGTTTTCATTTGCTGTGGTCCTAAGCATATGAGCTAGTCTAGTTTGTGTGTGCTAGTGAACTACTCCACAAGAAAGCTTTGTTAGTAGACCAGCAGTTGTGAATTTGTGTTGTTTAGTGAATTTACCCGTCTTCAAGTTAATGACCACAATGTGTGTGAGTACAATGGGCCGCCAACATTTGAAATGGCAGACTATCTACACCAGCAGTGTCAAACTCACTTGAAGATCAGGGGCCACATGAAATAAAATCTATTCCTGCACGCGCCGGCCTGGTAAAATCATGGCATCAAAACGTCAAAATAAAAACAACTTCAGATTGTTTTCGTTGTCTTACTTTGGCCAAAAATAGAACAAGCGCAATTGTGAAAATGTATACATTACAAATAACCTTCTAGGCAAAGCACTTCAAGTTAGTTGAAAATTCTGAGGAATAAATGGTGCAGTTTCAAAAACACCATGAAGAACACAAAGAACTAAGACTTTGTCTCAGTGTTTGTAAAAAAAACAATTAAACTTTAAGCACTTCCTGTTCAGCATTCTCATCTTGGCAGTTCACCGTTGAAGATGTGTTTGGAAAAATACTCAAACAGCCGCAATTGGTAACATCCACAACTGCCACAACACATCCATTCATCTTCAATCAAATATTGCAATTAAAATATAAATACAACAATTATAAAAATGGCACCATGGCCGAAATCAAGGTAACATAACTACAAACTTAACCCATGTAAACATAGATTTAAGCATAAACTAAAATGGAACAAAAAACAAATGTAGAAACTAGGGCTGCAACTAACAATTAATTTGATAATCGATTAATCTGTCAATTATTACTTCGATTAATAATCGGATAAAATAGACAAACTACATTTCTATCCTTTCCAGTATTTTTTTGAAAAAACAAACAGCATACTGGCACCATACTTATTTTGATTATTGTTTTCTCAGCTGTTTGTACATGTTGCAGTTTATAAATAAAGGTTTTCAAAAAAATAAAAATTGCTCTGCGCATGCGCGTAGAATAGATCCAACGAATCAATGACTAAATCAATCGCCAACTATTTTTATAATCGATTTAATCGATTAGTTGTTGCAGCCCTAGTAGAAACACATATTTTTACAATGGAGTTTAGGGTGCGCATCAACTAATTGCAAGCACTGCACGGAACTCTTAACTACAAAGATAATGGCCAAGTTGACTTAAGTCTTTGCATCTTACCGTTTTGTTGTTTTATCCATAGAGTGGATTATTTACAATGAATGAAGGTATTGTGCGTGGATACTGCCGCCATCTGCTGCCAGTCACCAAAGGAGCAGATGATTGCTTGCACCTATTTTAATTGGAGTAGCGGCAGCCAATCCAGAGGGCGCTTAAAGTCAGCTGACACGTCCTCCTTGTGGTTAGTGTCCGCCCTGAGATCGGTAGGTTGTGAGTTCAAACCCCGGCCAAGTCATACCAAAGACTATAAAAATGGGATCCATTACCTCACTGCTTGACACTCCGCATCAAGGGTTGGAATTGGGGGTTAAATCACCAAAAATGATTCCCGGGCGTGGCCACCGCTGCTGCTCACTGCTCCCCTCACCTCCCAGGGGATGCTCAAGGGTGATGGGTCATATGCAAAAAATAATTTCGCCACACCTAGTGTGTGTGACAATCATTGGTACTTTAACTTTTTTAACGTAACTCTTTAAACAGTGTCATGTATGACGTGGGTTACACTTGAATTGATATTGCGACATCCAGTGGACACATTTAGAACAGCATTTCCTTTCATTAAAACAATTACACCTAATTTTTATATTTAGCAAACTGATCGTGCAGGCCGTGTGCCGGATTAAACCTGTTCACAGGCCTGATTTGGCCAGTGGGCTGTACGTTTTACACCCCTAATTTACCCATTTATGCCAACTAAAATGTATTAAAGACTTAGTAACCTGTAAAAGCAGCTTAAACATCATTTGGTAGCTGCACGGTCTCCTCATGGAGAGAAAAACATGTCTTATTGAAACGTTGACCTCAGATCACCTACATTAACTATACTGTATGTAACGAGGTCGGAACCGGGAGGACACCTCTCCATCAATCAGCTATCTTAAATAGGCTATAAAATATCTTTGGTGCATGAGAAACATCTAAAGCTACTTTTAGTAGTGAGTGTAGATTACACATAAATACGCATTATATAGACATTTGTTGACCACTGACCGAAGAAATAATAAACTAAGCTAAACATTTCAACTTGTAACAGCAGCTTAAGCATAATTTGGATGCCGAACTGACACTGTAATAATGACCCCAGATCACATACTTTAACAATGGGCCAGGCAAGTCAGCCGAGTTCTGTGTAAACATCAGCTTTACAGATGCCATGTCTGCTCTTTAGGTGGTGTCAGTGAATAGTAAAGGTAGGGGTTCTGTCAGGTCTATTAGATTCTATTAATATTCTTTAAGGACCTTTCTCTCAAGAACAAATGCCTTTTCCCTGATAATGAATTTGAAATGCCTATTCATTTCCATGCCAGCCTCTTCCCAAGCCTCGGCTGCAATTGTCCAAACAAAAGGGCCTCAGTCTGGAGTCACATGCTTCATCAGCAGTGGTGATTTCAGCTGCTTGGCCCTCTGCCCGCCAAGCTAACGTGGAAAAAGGAGCCTGAGTGGGGTGACTTCTTTCTACAGAAGCACCGCCCACACACTTTGAGCGCAAGATGGCACCTCATTAGAGCTGGCAGGCTACACGGAAGCTGGGTTCTAGTGACCGCCACGCACTTCTCAGTCCAGAACGGGAGGAAGACTTTAGAATCCGAATCAGTTGCAGCCACCAAGGAGGCTCGGCCATCCGGTGTTGCCACGACACTAATCCTGCTAGGACAAAAGGCGTGAGCGTCACAGAGCATGTTGCTGCCAGATGCTCTCATTAGCTGGCAAATCATAGGTTACATTCATCGAATTTGGCGTGAAACATTACCACGACATTCCTTAAATTTCCATTTGATACACTTAATTTAAATGTTGTCACAACCTGTCGTGTCAGGTCTGACATGTTCTTGTGTTTCCTTACTTTCTGTAAGTGTTTCCTGTCCAGCGCCCTTATTTCTGTTAACTTCCTGTCTGGTTTCACCACTTTTGCTGTTTCCCTCACCTGTTCATGATTGGCATCCTGCGTACACCTGTTCATGATTGCCAATCAGACTTCTTTATAACCCAGCCTGCCCTGCAGTCAGGGCTGGAAGATTGCCCTTGTTGAGTACAATGTTACATGTTTAGCTGAAGGCCTTGTGTTAAACAATGTAATACTTGTCTTACCCGCAATATCGCCCTCCTGTCTCTTGGGGTCACAACTACCGCAGCAATGCGTGAGCATGACACGTCATCTGTGTCGTGGCTCTTCTTGGCTGGAATTTGAATCGTTTGCCAAATGAGTCACAAAGGCCGTACGACTGGCACACACGGTTCTGGATTCATGCCTTGAGAGAGTTTGTCCTCATTGTGACCCATATATTTTCATGCAGAACTTCTACAATCGTATCACTCTTTTCCCAAGTTCATTAAGTCCAGCACAGCCAAGTGGTGTCTGTATGGTGCGCGACATGTTGCCGTTTCGATGACTGGACTAAACTGGATCCCATTCCCAGGCATAATTCTACATTTTTTACCTCAAAAGCTCCCTTTTCATGTCACCCACTAATCATGTATTTTGTGCTAATTAGCACAGCCAAGAAGCTTTACATGACAACACCAGCTCAAGACCTGAAAAGATCTTGAGATCAGGTGAGGGGGTGGAGCTACTGGTAGTATTGTTGTCAAGTGTAGACATATACCAAGGTCAAGTTCCCTTTTAAATCCTCCAACCATGTCTGCTTTCACTTGTCTGCTGCGACTCGACAGCACCCTCTGTTGACAAACAATGCTCATTACTTCAAATGTTTGTATTTTGTGAATGCATGGATTTTGTCCAACACAAGTTTCATCAGTGACATCATTACTTCAAAATAAAAACCTTGGACATGATGGCTAATACAACAGCGCGAGATAACTACAGTAGGCACTTGTTGGTTAATAATGAACAGGCTTCATTCAATGTGTAAATAAAACAAAAAGTGCAAAATCAATTACTAAAGGGGAACTGCACTTTTTCTTGGAAGTTTGCCTATCATTCACAATCATTATGAAGGACATGATGATGGATGTTATTTTTTTGCATTCTAAATATTAAATAAATGCAATCAAAAGTCCACTTACAATGGAGCTTATGTCAGCCGCTCTATTCTGCCTATAACGCCCTAAAACATCCAAACACCTCCATTGAGGTTTTATATACATGATGTAAGTATATATGTAATGTAGTACTGGGCACATTTATAATAACATTTAATATTGATGTATTTTGATAATTTTAAGCATACGCGGCACAATAATTTAAAAAACGTATCACGTTTTTTTCTTCTTCATCATTGATCACTACAGATATCATGAGAGCCAACAAACGTAATAAAACATGACTTACTGTACAAGGTATGCTATCATTAGGATGCTGACTGATAGAATCTTGTTACATTCCCGTTTAGACGAAGGAGGACCATAATCCCCACAAAGACATGGGGGGGGAGCATCTTTTCGTGCCGTTCTCGCCATTTCCGGGTCCTAAATGGCTGTCAAAGTGTACCAACTTATCGGAATACGTCCTCAGACTTCTTCTGTCCAGGTGAGATGCATGATTTATGATATACAATAAAATTCCATCCAGGGAGAAAGGAAGCAAGGAAACACCTCGCCAGTCGATCATGTTGAATTTGTACACAGGCCTGTGATCACAGCGCCATTACAAATAGTTTGTCTGCATTAGCGCTTATAATAACAATATTACTAATACTTGGTTAATATTCAAATCCCGAAATGTAAATTGAGTATTGTTGGCGGTTTTTGAATGGTTATTTATTGGATTTTATGGGCGAAATAGAGAACCTCCCTTTGGCTCCGCCGGAAGCAGACTTTTATTTACAAGTTAGAAAATTCCCCCAAAAAAGTGCAGTTCCACCTAAAGTCTTAAGCGCAATCCTTCACAGGGTTTTTTGGCATCACTGCGTATTTTGTTCTTATGCAACATCCATCCATCCATTTTCTACCGATTGTCCCTCTCAACATGACTTTCATTATTCCACAAGAAATGACAAAAAGCATACTAGCA